>NW_022987563.1:180000-203840 GCF_902827165.1 Trematomus bernacchii
AAAAATAAAATAAAAAAGACAAAAAATAGTCCATTTAGACTTGGAAAAAGTCCTCTGCCTCCTGAAGAAGGCTTCGTTAATTGGTCTGCTCAGGAAACCAGTCTTGGTCTTGATCCGAAGCATACGTACGAGTCCCTTTTCTTCTTGTTTTCCACCATGTTCTCCATCCGAGGGATCTCAATCCTCTTTTCCTCTGTGGCTTTTGAGACTCTTTAATCGTTGGCTTCTATATATTGATACTATTTCCATATTCACACCAACATTTCATTAAGCTGGAAAAGAGAGAAAAGGAGGAGTTTCAAACGTCTCTCAATTTGACTTGTTCCAAACTAAGATGGCAGCCGGAAGTGTAAACTTGTCTTATTCTTCTTCCTCGTTGGTTTCGCTTGCAATTGAATATCTTGTAGTTCCTCTTTGACAACATGTTTTTCTGCTTCCATTCCTGGTGCTTTTTGAGTGTTCATCTGGATTTCAAGAGCCTTATACGCTTCTTCTTCTTGTGAAAGTTCACATTTCAGGTTTGACATTTGGCTCATTAATCCGTGTACCTTCAGCTGTTGACTGGCAATTTGTTTTTCAAGCTACCCTCTCTTTTTAGCTTCCCTCTTCCTTCTCTTCTTATGTTCCTTCATAGATTTAGCTTCCTTCCTCACCTCATTATTTTGTTCCTCCTCTATTTCTCCACCTTTCTCTTGCTCAGGCTCACTGTCTTCACTGTCAATGGGAGCACGGATAATTCTCTTGCTCTTCTGGGCCCCTTTCTCTTTCCTATCACCCTTCTTTTCTGCCTTTTCAGTGTCCATCTCCTCTCCGCTGAAAGCAGATAAGACCAGCGCTTCGGCCATGTTTACACTTAATGAAGTTTTGTCCCGAGTATCATCAGGACATCCTCCTAATGGTCCACTAACTGTCCATCCGAGCATGGTTTTTACGGCATAAGGTCCATCCCCCACACTCCTGATTACATCAATTGGTTCAAGGGCTTTTGGAACATCTGAACCAATCAGCAACTCAATTTCAGCGTCAATTTCAGGTAGACAAACATCCCTCAAATGCAACCATTGATTGATGTCGGTTTGACGTGGAATGTTTCCTTTGTGCACGGGCATAGTCTTCTGAGTGTATATGCCGGGGAGATCACAAAAGTTGCTGTTATGCAGTCCAGCAACCTCTAGGCCTGACACAATGCTGGTTTCAACGACCTTCCTTTGACCCATAGTTCTCAGCAGAATGTTTGACCTTCTTCCTTGGAGGTTAAGTTTGTTCATAAGGCCTAATGTGCAAAACGAAGCAGTGCTGCCTGGGTCAAGAAATGCATAGGTATGCACTGTTGTGTTCCCCTTTTGGGCTTTACTATGGAGAGTTTGCAACCATCTTCACCGGCCCCAGTAAGGCCACCTGTCTGAATTGAGGCTTCAGCAGTGTTTGCAGATGCTTCTTCCATTTCCTCCTGCTCGTTTTCCATTTCCTTCCTTTGTTGGTAGATGTGCAACATTCTGGGATGATTTAGATTGCATATGTTGCACCTCATTCGTTTCCTGCAGTCTCTACTTATGTGTCCTTTACACAGGCAGCCAAAACAAATACCATTTTCTTTAAGAAATGTGATTTTTTTCATGATGTGTCCTCCTTCCTAACTGTGGACACATCTCCAGAGCATGTTCACATCTACAATACAAGCAGTTTTCTACAGTGCTTCTGTCATATTTATTTTCTGTAACCTTCACGTTGGTTGCAAAGATGCTTCCACTTGGATGAGGCTGTGGCCTTCTTATGTCTTTGCTTACGGGAGGGGGGTCTTTAATGTCCCCAAATATGGGATCTGTAGCAATTTTTATGTTCATTGCCAAAGTTCTGTTGTAGTAACCATGTGGCCTTGCTGAATCCACTGTCTGAGGCCATATGTTGGCAACTCCGTACAAGGTCTCTGGGCAGTCCTGTTGTATATTGCTCCAGGTAGTAGAGGCAGTCTCTGGGGTTATTGTTTTTGCTTTCAATATTGAATTCGAAAGATCTCACAAATGTTTGGTACTGAAGTGGGTCACCATTAAACACTGGAATGTCTTTCTTGGGCATGGATGATAGACACTGTTGCTGGATTAATAAAGCGGTTATTTCATTTTGTTTTTCCATGACTGAAAATATATTGCACTTGTCACTGTTGCTTGTGGCTGTTACTGGATCTGGAGATGTTACACGTAGATGTTCATCTAGATTCCTGATGCCTGCATTGGGTGTTAGGGGAGCTGTATCAATGTTAGTGACAGCTCTGTCTGTGGTGGTTACGATTGGTTGTTTTAATGTTACAAACTGTATTTCCCTTTGTCCCATTTCAAAATATGACTGCATGCCATTGGATGATATAGAACAATTAGCTGATCCCCTGGGGGCTGCTAACACTTTCATTTTTGCAATGGTGGCAGCAATGTTTCCTTCTAATTCCATTTGCTCCTTTTTCCTCCTCAATTCCTGCTCCTGTGCTTCCAGGACATGTTTGTCCTTTAGGAGTTTTTGGAGTACTTTCATGGCTGCCACTTCTGCCTCAGCTTTTATGTGTGCAGATGCGGTGCTGGAAACTCTTGATCTTGAGCTTTGCCTGCTTTTTGTGATACCAATGTTTGATATGCTGTCACCAGGTTGTATATCATCTTGTGTGCATGATGTAGCCTTCATGTTTGACGGGGGAAAGAGAACGTCCTGCTGAGCCTCAGTGTGTTCAAATTGCTCCTTTACATTGGCAGGTGCCTCGTCTGGTAGAATGAGAGGAATATCTGTGTTTGCAGCGATTGGTTCATTGGCAGTCACATGACCTGTTTGCAGAAAGGGCCTCCTCCCAGTTTCCAAGAGCCATTGTTGTACATCCTCCATAACATCATTGTTATGTTTTGTTATTTGTTGAAACCAGTTATTTTGTATTTCCAGGTCGTCTTCGGAAAGCAACATAATAACTGATTCATGTGCTGTTTTTGCATTTTCATATTGATGAATTAATTTGTCCAGTTTGAGTTTAACATCCTTTGCATTTTCATCATTTTTCATTAGATGTTTGATTTCCTGTGTGCGTCCTTTAATCTTCTGCACGTTTGACTGACATTCTTTTTGCAGTTGTTCGATTTTGCAAGCCAAGGCTTTACTAGTAAGCTTGACAGTCCTTTTTTCCATTCCATCGTTTGTGTCACTCATATTTGATGCAATATGTGTGGTGCCTTAGCATTTAAAGTAACACGACAGTGTTCACTGGTATGAAACTTAAACTAGCGGGGCACGCCCGCCCCAGCAAAACAAACAATTCGAAAACTTCCGCCGCTCACGGCACAACAAGCGCACAACAAAAGCCAAAGTCCCCAATGGACAAACGGTCACGCTTCCCAAACTGTGTCCAGCAAAAATACACAAGAAAGGATATAATCGTGCCTACCGCTTTCAGCTTGTTGTGCGCTGCAGTCAATGAGTGTCCATCAGTAAGTCCTCGTGGCTACTCCAATCCATATCGATTAGGGAAAAACGGTCCGAAGGTTCCAAAGGTACAGAATGTTAAGTCCGTTATCCGAAGCGTCCAAGCGATCCGTAAGCTTAGAAAGCCGGCCGGTCCGTCCAGTTCAGTCTCTGATGCGAATCACCGTTTTTTCTGTTGACTTATTGTGGCGGCTCAATCCCCAGTTGCGTTTGAGTCGCCGAGAGGCTAAACTTGGCTATAAACTGTGACGCGTTTTCGAAGAGAAAGTCCATAGTGAAGCAAGATAGTTTTTGGGATATTTAATAAACAAAATCATAACATGGACAAAACGGTCAACAGAAAAAATGACAGCACAAGCTCACCCTCTGTCATCCGCACTCGACATGAAACAGGTGACTTAAATAGACAAACCACACCCATGTGACAATTACCGGAAGTGCTCAACAAACAAATAAAAGTGACGTAAACAAATAATAATACAAATAATGAACTTGGGCTAAGTAGCATTATGGCACCTACATTGTGTGTTGTATGGGTTTATGTGCATGTAAAGGCTAAAATGACCAAATTCAGATTTCTCTCCCCCCCACACCCTAACCCTGAAACGCCTCCATCGGACTCCTTTCTTTATTTCCAAGACACACTATGCACTCGTAATTATATTGGCTAGCGCTCCAACACATTGTCCATGATAGATTAAGGGGCGGGATATTTCTAAGAGGTGGACCAATCACAACAGAGCCAGCCAGCTAACCAATCAGAGCAGACTGGGCTCTGGTTTCAGACAGAGGGTGAAAAGAGGTGCTGCAGCACAGGCAGTACAGTTTGAACATTAAAGCATGGAGACATGTCCCAGTAGAGACACTACATACTGATATACACCTGAACATCAGCAGGAGAGGACTCTTTAAAGTAGAGACACTACATACTGATATACACCTGAACATCAGCAGGAGAGGACTCTTTAAAGTAGAGACACTACATACTGATATACACCTGAACATCAGCAGGAGAGGACTCTTTAAAGTAGAGACACTACATACTGATATACACCTGAACATCAGCAGGAGAGGACTCTTTAAAGTAGAGACACTACATACTGATATACACCTGAACATCAGCAGGAGAGGACTCTTTAAAGTAGAGACACTACCTACTGATATACACCTGAACATCATCAGGAGAGGACTCTTTAAAGTAGAGACACTACATACTGATATACACCTGAACATCAGCAGGAGAGGACTCTTTAAAGTAGAGACACTACATACTGATATACACCTGAACATCAGCAGGAGAGGGCCCCTTTAAGACTACACACATCTGACTGACTGTTTTTTTGCCTCCAGGTGGTTTGTGGGAAATGTTCAGAGTTTCGTGCTCGCCTTTCGTACGACAATAACCGCACCAACCGTGTTTGCATCGACTGCCACGCCATGCTGGTGGAGGCGTCGCCATCGCCCGCCCTGCTGAGCAGCAGCAGCCAGAGGAGGCGCTCCATCCTGGAGGTCAGTGCAGAAAACTACTCAGAAAATAAGATAAGACAAGATAAGAAGTACTTTATTGATCCCAATTTGGGAAATGTTTGTGTTGCAGCAGCATAAAAAGACATGGCATTGTACAATAACAATTTAAAGAAATAAACAAGAAAGTAGAAAATATACATGTTGAATTACAAATTTACAGTAACAAAATATAAAGCAAGTTATTATATATATATATATATATATATATATATATATATAAATGATCTGCTTGTTGAACATTTCCTCTCCTTCCTGCAGAAACACTGACCCTCTTTATATCTCTGTCCCTTGTTGCTATAGAAACAGGCCTCCCTGGCAGCGGAGCACAGTGTGATTTGTAGTTTTTTGCACCACATGGAGAAAGGGAGTGGGCGCGGCTGGCAGAAAGCCTGGTTCGTCGTCCCGGAGAACGAGCCGCTGGTGCTCTACATCTACGGAGCTCCACAGGTACCTTTAATATATATATAAAATATGTAATACACATACATATTATTTACAGAGATCTCCTGGTAAGCCGACGGTGCATTCAGGTGCTTCTTGGATGGTCCTATTTCCCAAATTGGGAAGTCTTTCTGGTTTCAGTTTCAGGTTATAGGTCATGTGTATGTTCACACAGGGTCATGTTAGGTTTAACAAAATGATTGACTAGGAAAAGGATCTGCTCCGTAGCAAAGTCACAACTTGCTTTTACTAGATCACTAGAAGAATGAAAAAATGACAATAATAAGGAAAGACAGTAAAAAGTTAAAGGTGGGGTAGGTAATTCCCTTCAGAAACACTTTTTGTTATATTCCATGGAATGCTCTTAACATCCCGATAGCAATGAATACATTAAATGCTTTGACAATAAATACATAAAAAAATGTCATCTGTGGAAGCCGTAGTACTGTAAAAAGCACGACCAATCATCTGAGCCGGCCCGGCTAAAATAACTGGATGGCCTACCTGCCTGTCAGCCTTCCATCTGTGCACAAACTTATCTCGTGCCCTCATTGGTCATGTGCGCGTTCGTGTGTGTTGGAGGAGGGGCTCTGTAAGGAAGTCTGAAGGAAGAGGCAGATTTTTTTCGGCTGCGTACTTTCAAATTCTAGCGCACTCGAGCTGGTTTCTCCATTCTTACCTACCCTACCTTTAAGGTACCGGAGTTGTTTGATAAAATAAGTAGAGACATAAGTATACTGTATATACAAATATAAAATAATGAGCATTGTGTGGGAAAGTAATGGCGCATTTCCACCACACGGTCGGCCTCGGCCACGCTCGGTACGGCTCGGTACGGCTTGGCCGCGTTGGGCCTTAACAGGGCCGACTCACTTCATGCTGCGCTTCCATTACAGTTTAGGAACTGGGGTAGTTACTATAGTAACGCAGTGTAGGCGGAGCCGTGACGTCATCTTCAATGAGAACCCCAGAAATACAACACAGCCGTTAGCTGTTAGCACTCAGAGCTCACAGCTCCTCATATCTGTTCAGAAACTCGACAAAAGGCGGAACTAGGCCTAGTGGAAACGCAACCAAAAACGGGCACGGCACGACACGGCACGCTTAAAGCGAGCTCCGCGCTGTAGTGGAAATGCGCCATAAGTGACAGTATTGCACAAATGTAATGAAGAAAGGCAAATAAATAAAGTTCAGCTAAAAAATGTAGTTTACGTTTTTTTACCCGAGGGGGGGTTAATGTGAAAACTTATTCCGATATCACATGAATGCAGCACAAATGCCCTTTCTAGAAATGTGAACAAAAGTGAATATTACATTGAGGCTCAAAAATATGTCAAATTAAAGGCGGGGTCCCTGGCAGAATTTCATTTAGGTAATGAAAGTAAAAATTAAATCCACACAGTTTGGAAAGCAGCCTTTGTACCCATGATGCAATATGAACAGATAACTGACAGTATTGATCATATCTCCGCTCCAGGATGTGAAGGCGCAGCGCAGCGTTCCTCTGATTGGCTTCGAGGTCTCCCTCCCCGAGTCATGTGACCGCCTCGAGCGCCGCCACGCCTTCAAGATCTCCCAGAGTCACCTGACGCTGTTCTTCAGCGCCGACTGTGAGGAGCTGCAGCGACGGTGGATCGACGTCCTGCTGCGCGCCGGGAGAGGGGAGGAGCCTCAGGTGCATCGGCCAATCGTGGAGAGCGTGGAGGAGGAGGGGGAGGAGCTTGCGACCGTAGCAGAGGACGAGAACACGTGATTCTATTGGACGAGAGAAAAAAATGGCAACGATGATTAATATTGGTCCCTGTTGGAAACCATTACAAAACCAGTAGCTGATATTTACACACACACACACACACACACACTGCATGATGGCGTCTCTTCTTCTTCAACTTTTTTCGTGAGGCAGTGATGTGGGCGGAGCCTCTTCTCCCGCAGGAATCATGGGAACCACTGTGTTTTTCATCCCCTCAGTTTGGTCTCAAACACACAAAAAAAGAGTAAAGAGCTCTCTGATTGGACGGATTTCCTGGAACATGAAGCACATTCATCAGCTGCTGTTATAAACATTTTACCTTATGGTTTCCACTGATCCAGTGTTCAGAAGATCAACAGGTGTTAACTTAGTGGTTAAATCACGTTGTTTTTTCCACTTTAATACAGCAGCAACAACCATCAAGGAGTCACACAACACGTAGAGGGTTTTAATAACAAAACCGGCAGATCTAAAACTCCAGTTATTATTACTGATACGTTATCTGTCAGTGCAAGAATATTCAATTATTTCAACAATTTTCAGTTTTCTGCACAGACCAGTAAAAAGTGATCTTGTATGAAGACACTAGATTTACAGAAGCTCGGAAACACAAAGCAGATCTGCAACATTAAGGGATTCAGATTGGACAAACTGAGACACTGGTGAATTCACAATAACTGGATTGGAGCTTCTTTTAGTTTCATGAATTGTGCAGCATTAGCAACCTGTATTTGCGCCGTCCCAAGATCCGGTTCACAACAGATAATGCCCTAATTATGTTAAAATGCAAACACCCTTTGAGATTTGCAGCTTTAAACTACTATCCTTGTCTGTGAGTATAAATGTGCTTCAAGTAACACAAACTCTCTGAAGACACTAATAATTTCACTGTAACTGCGTGTGGCTGTTACCGCTAAACATTGTGATTCGGACTGTTTTTGCACGATGCTCAATTTAATGCCAAATCCCAGCAAATTCCCTGATTTAAAAACGTGCAAATACCACAGGAGAACGGAGAAGCAATTGTCTTGGAAGAGCAATTAGGAATGCATTTAACCTTTTGTTGGCGCTTTGAGAAATAAGCAGTTTCTTATTGTTATATTCATGCAGGTTTAGGGATTTGGCTGCAGAAGCTTTGCAATCCTTTGTGAATGTTCCCCTGAGTGCAGTCCAGCTCAGTGTCCCTATGATTCACACTCATTTTGGACAATGCTGCACCTCCAGTTTTACATCCAACGCCAACGATGTAACTTCAACCACCGTCTGGTGCTTGTTGGCTCACAGATTTAGTAAAAAATTAGAAGTGTTAAAACATTATTGTTGGAAGTGAATCTGGTGTTTTGCAGAATCTTCCAATATCAGTGTTCAGATTGTTTCTGATATCAACAAGCAAACAGGTGTGTTACGACAAAAAGCAGCAACCTTCATTTAATCTGACCCGAGTGGAATGGATTAAACAAGCACATCAAAAAGCATTTCAGAGTCAAAATGGACAACAGATTTAAAATCCCAGCTGAGGGTTTAGGAGTGGATCTTCTACCAGACATGATGCAGCCACGAAGAAGAGATTAAAGAAGAGATTTTTCCCTGTTTTTTAAAAGATATGTGTCAGCAGGAAGTTGATAGACTGTCAAAAGGAGGAAACGCTGTGAGATTTTTAAAAAACAAAAGAAGAAAAAGACTGATGTGTCCTCTTTAAATGAACTTAAAAGACTTTTGATTTTTTAACCCCAAAATTTGCCCCTGAAGATCAACTCCTGTATTTTGACTTTTAAACTTCACTGCTGCTGTCTGACAAATCCAAACCTGCCTACCGAATCACCTGTCCGGAGGTAAACTACATTTACCAGCAGCCTTGGCTCCAAGTGGTGGACTCATTTTACCTGAAGCCTCTCTGCCTTCTGCTGGTGAAGTTCGGTACTGCAGATTGTCCGGAGGTAAACTACATTTCCCAGCAGCCTTGGCTCCAAGTGGTGGACTCATTTTACCTGAAGCCTCTCTGCCTTCTGCTGGTGAAGTTCGGTACTGCAGATTGTCCGGAGGTAAACTACATTTCCCAGCAGCCTTGGCTCCAAGTGGTGGACTCATTTTACCTGAAGCCTCTCTGCCTTCTGCTGGTGAAGTTCGGTACTGCAGATTTTTATAAAATCACTGAGGTGGTTCATCGGGGTCCTCAAGAAATCGCCATGTTTTCAGATCACAAAAAAAAAATCATGAAGCAGAGAAACAAGAATTTAAAGAGTCCAAAAACGTAAATATTTTGATTTCATTTATTCAGTTTTTCATTATTTTGTGCAAACCTTCGGAGACTGTGAACCACTATTTTCATTGTTAATAATTATGCCGATTATTTTCTCAATTAATATGGATTGTTTGGTCTATAATATGTCAGAAAATCCAAAATGATGTCTTTTATATGTTTTATTTTTCGTCAGTCCAAAGATATTCACCATTATATTAAATAAAATATAAAATATATAAGCTGATAACCACCATATTAAGAGAATCTGAAAACATTTGAAGACGTCACTTTGGAGACATATTCTATAGACCAGACAACCTATGATTAATTGAGAAGATAATTAAATAGCTGAAAATGAAAATGATTGTTAGATACAAGGCCTCTAAAGGACACTGGTGATCTCAGCCCAAGATGATGATGATGATGATGGTGGTGGTGAAGGTTTTTTTTTTTAAAAGATGGATGTATAAAGTTTGAAAAATAGTTTTTTTAAGATGGATACATGAAGAGGAACCAGCTGGACTGTACACCTTCATGTTGTCAGATGGACTCGGTGGTGTCTGTTTCCTGGATGTTGGGAATTAATCCAGCTATTAGATGGAGCCTCTCTCTCTCTGTCTCTATAAACACCTTTTGGACAAAGTGTTTTGATAGTGAAAATATTATTAATATTATTATTGTTATTCTGATGCTATGATGAAGTGAACAGACTTCTTGTTGGATATTTCGGTGTTTATGAGTCTGGGTTGTGTTTGATGTTTGCTTGATGCAAGTTGATGCAAGAAGAAAACAAAGAGTAAAGATTTTGTAAATATAATTTATTCTCCTGTGACCTCCCCGGTCATGTGACTATGTAAAGGTTAAAACTCGCCGTCCCTCAACACAGCCAGAGCCAATCAAACTGTTTGGGTTTCAGCTGCGGCCATGTTGGCTCCATCATTTAGACTAACGGCTAACAGGGTGAAGCTTAGAGAAACAATCAACATTTTATTAAATCCTCTCAATCTTTGTATTTCAAATGAATATCAGGTTCTCCCTGCTTCTAGTCTTGTTGCTAAGCTATGCTAAAGGTTTTCTCCTGCTTCTGGTCTTCGTGCCTATCTAGGCTATCACTTTCCCCCGCTTATAGTCTTTATGCTAAGCTAGGGTAAGAGTTTTCTCCTGTTTCTGGTCTTCGTGCTAAGCTAGGCTAGCACTTTTCCCCTGCTTCTTCTAAGCTTGGAAATTGTTTTGCTGAGCTAGGCTAGCATTTCCCTTCCTCCAAGTCTAAGCTAGGCTATCTGTTTCCCCCTGCTTCAAGTCTTTGGTGCTAAGCTAGCAGTTTCCCCCCTGCTTCAGGTCTTTGGTGCTAAGCTAGGCTAGCAGTTTGTCCAAGCGAGGCTAGCAGTTCCGCATTGCTACTAGTTTTTGTGCTAAACTAGACTATCCGTTTCCCCCTGCTTCTAGTATTTGTGCTAAGCTAGGCTAACCACATCCTGGACATGCAGAGATGAAACTGAAAATGTTTTAAAAACTGGATTTCTAAAACCGTTGAACTCTTTCTTTACCTTCACAGCTCTGTCACTAACATGGTGCTCAGTGTGAACGTGGCTCTGGTTGTCGCAGTGTATTTTTAGCGTGTTTTTGGCGTGTAAAGCAGACTAAAGCAGTGGTGTGTTCTCTCCTCCCTCACGGGGAATGGAAGGAATTGGCCAGTAACTCAGCCTTAGTTCCCATCATCACCAGTTGTCTTCTTGATGTGATGAAAAATGTTTAAAAAATTCAATCTGAGTGACTCGTGTTGAGCAGTTGTTGATTATTTTTCTTTGATTTCCTTTCTGTTTTCAGATATTTTTGCAGACTGGTTCTGACCGGTTCTGACCAGTGTGTGAATGATACAATTGAACAGTGTGTTGTACCAGTCCAGTGTGCACTTTTCTCTTTATGTGCCAAAATTCAGAACCATACAGTATTCAGTGAAGTTGTTGGCTAATATATTAGATTATGTTTTTTCAGTATTTCTACTTATTGTTACTTTGGGCTGGATACCAGTTTATAGCCAGTTGCAGTCTCATAAACCAGTTTGAGCCAGCTATAACTAGAGATGAACATTATTAATTGATTTTTTTAAAGGTGTTAAATCAACAGACTCCACAATGTAATTCCCGACCAATTGACTCGCAGTGGGTTTCCAGATTCGGGATAACATGCAGGGTTTTATAAGGAAATGCTTTCAGACCAATGGCCTTGTGAGAGATTGGCATGACTTTACTTTTACTTGTAGCCTACTACTCTAATGCTAAACTCATTTATGTGAGGTGTATAATTTCCCTACATTATATTGTTTACTTAGCTGACTTCTTAGACTTATTATCCAACCATATATATTGAATTTAAAAAAACATGACCTCCAAATCTCTAGTTAAGACTGCCTGTAAACTGAGCCGGATAAAGCCTGTTTTATTTACTCGTTGGAGCCGGTAACGTTACCAAGTGCAGTAACTTGTAGTTTCGATAGCTGGTTAAAACCGGTTCTAGCTGGTTCTATCACATCAGAGCCGGTTCGGTCACACTGGACTGTCATCAGTATTTTGCCTTACAGTTTCTGAATTTGATTGAACTTTTTCTTGTGCCAAATCAGACGACTCGATCTGTTCAACAGTTACAGTCTGTGGTTTTGTATTTATTTGTCATTTTTAATCCAAACTGTTATACTTTGTTATTTTGTTTTTTCCAAGTTCCTGTCCTAATCCTGATATCCTCAGTGGTTTTTAGGATTACCTTTTTTAACTGTCTCCGATTCCCCCTCATCAGACGGTCACACAGTGTTATTATGGGCTGCTGTTACCATGGACTGCATCCGTGCTTTGACTTGCTGAGATTGAAGCTGAAAAATATATAACAAACCAAATAATGTTGATAAATGTAAACAGATTTATATAATACAGAGCTCTAAAGCAGCCAATCAGAAAAGGACTGGGCAGTGATGTAATTTAGTTGAACTAAACCATGTTTTATCTCCTAACACGTTACTATAGAGTGGTGCAGTGATGAAGTATTTGTGTAGGCCAGAGGTGGGAGTAAGTCCTACATGTGCAAGTCATGAGCAAGTCTCAAGTCTTGACCTACAAGTATCAAGCAAGTCCCAAGTCACTGTGGTGAGAGTCAAGCAAGTCAAGTCAAGTCATTGCTCAGGTCAAGCAAGTCAAGTCAAGTCATACGAAATTCTGATGAATAAGCCCAGTTTCCGCATTTAAATCAGTTAAAAGACAGTGGTTATGAAAATGGATTTAACCCACACTATGATCTTCATTACATACACAGTTAATCATTTGAAATCTAATTTAGACCGATGACAATCATATTAGATCAATATTAACCCTAGAACTGCAGACAATATAGCTAGGACTCAATCAAAAAGTCTGTTCAAAAAGGCAGAATTCCAGGTAAGAAAATGATATATGGCATTTGCCATTACACATATTTAATTTAAATTTCTGTTAACACTAGAACCGCCAACAGCGTACATACAACATAATTTCCTTATGAACTAAGTAGGACGATTTAAAACTCACTTAATTGGGTTAATTTAGAAATTGCTTCAGTTTATCATCATAACAGATCAAAAAGTTCAGATTCATTTTACAATAAATCAAGGAATGATGCACTTCTACAAACAAAAACAACATAATTAAAACATTTAAACAAACTACTAAAAGTAGATGAACTACATGATTCAACAGTTTACAGTAACTTCTGATAATAACACAGGGGAAATAAACGAGGCATCTCTTTTCCTCTCTCTCTCTCCCTCTCCTGACAGCCCGTCAGTATCAGGGTTAGTCAAAATGAATCCCTTGGCGGTTCTAGTGTTCATTTACCGTTCTGTCTTCTCTTTGCAATGCTTAATCGATTTGAAACCAAGTCTAACGTAGCTTAAACTTAACGTTAGCTTTCTAGCTAACCTTTCTCTGTGGGTTTTTTTTGTAGTGACGAAGGAAGTTGGATGTTGTGGTGGTCGTGTCACTGATCTTTATGCTGCAGACCCTGCATACCGCTGTTCTCTTCTTATTAGCGTCATCGACAACATAATCCTTGAATCCAAACTTCACTATTTTTGGAGTAACGCTAGCCGCTGCCATGTTAACTGACGCTCCTGCCGTCTAGTGGGTTGCCAGGTTTGCGCGCACGGCGCTATAATCACCCAATCACATTTTTCGAAAAAACTAAACGTAATATCTCACTACAAAAACAAACGCAAATATTTTATTTTTAAAACAGACAAGTCCTTTCAAGTCATCTGTCTCAAGCTTAAGTCAGTCTCAAGTCATGAATACCAAGTCAAAGTCAAGTCAAGTCTTTTATCAATGTTAGTCAAGCAAGTCTCAAGTCTAAAATATGCGACTCGAGTCTGACTCGAGTCAAGTCATGTGACTCGAGTCCCCACCTCTGGGCCAGACATAAAAGTTAGCATTGCATGGGTCGCTAGAAAAAAAGTAATGGAATTTTCCCCATTGGATTTCTGTATATCGCAGAAAATAAGCCTTGTGGCCAACACACGTTTATGATACTTAACGCGTTTTGTTCAGGGGGGATAGCCTCCACATATTAACATCCATTTGTGATTATTTTAAACATAAATGCAATTGGCAGAAATATGTAGCTATATATAATGCTATAAACAAACTACTGCGTCTAACCACAAACACGTTAGAAAAAAAAACGTTGACTTCGAGACGAGGGAACAGGAAGTGATGAAATGTCCTTTTGCAGGTTTTAGGACTCATTACGGCACCACTCTTTATAATGCGGAGTTCAACATTAAATCCTCCTCTCTACCGGGTGTAACAGCAGCATGGTGGTTGTATTATTCTTCTTCCTGTTGTACTTCTGGTATCTTATTGTTATTATTGAGTATTGATTGATTGATTGATCGCAGGTTATTGGTTAGTGGCCGGCCACTGCCTTCCATCCTGTCTGTTTCCCCATCATTGCCCTTATGTATGAGAAAATACAATGAGAAATGTTTATTATGAGGTTATAAATGAAATAAAAATATGAAAACTGACTACATGTCTGAAAGTTAATCTTATCATACAACCAATACTAGTACAAATATTTCTACTACTGCCTTTACTCCTCCTGCAACTATACTATTACTATTACTATTTCATTTTAAATACTTGATGTATCTACAGTATAAGCAACAGCACCATCCAAGACAATAATAAAAGAGCAATAGGCTAAATTAAAAATAATATCTAAAGCAGGAGATATACATCCAGAACTGGAATAAATAAAATGTGAAAATGTATCATAAGGCAAAGGTTAAATATGCTTCGGCCATCCTAAACTCCGAAAAAACTATTTGTTTCTCCGAATCGAAGGGGAAAAACACAAAAGCATTATACACAATTTAAACCAATCAATGTTTAAGGATTAACTGATGTTTTTACTTGATGAGTACTGCAGATCTCACTGTAAAATCATTTCACAGTGAGGAGAATACTTCCGGTTAAAAACTTCGAGACTGGAAATACTGTTTTCACCCCAAGTAGTTGGGTGGGTAGAAGGGGGTATCATGCACCCCCCTGAAATATACTTCTAATCAGCTTTTCTAGATTGGAAAAATTGTGTAGAAAACGATTAGCTATGTTAAAAAGTTGGCAAATTGTCCCACGTATATTTTTTCCCCAAATTAGTGTTTATTTACCCTAAAAATCGAGTTTCACTCTTTTTACACCTTTCACTATATCTCAGCCATTATTGCAGATAACTGAACAAATAAGGTATCCAGATCCATGTTTTGAGGGTCAAGGAACACAATAAAACTATTCTTAAAGTGATCACATGTGTCTGTGGCATGCTATTATGCTAATTAGTGCCGCCATTACAAGAAAATAGCATTTTAGTCTTGTACCAAGAACGGTTATTTTTGCACCGACACAGAAATATACTTATAATCAGTGTTTCCTAAGTGGAAAAAGTATGTAGAAAATGATGAGCTATGTTAAAATGTTTGTGCTGGATGTCCCACATGTATTTTTTATGCAAATTAGTGTCACCATTACCAAAAACGGAATTTTCACACTTTTCACTCTATCTCAGCCAATATTGCAGATAAATGAACAAATAATGTGTCTAGACCCGTGTTTTGATGGTCAAAGATCACAATAAACTATTCCCAAAGTGATCACATGTATCTGTGGTATGCTATGCCAAATTAAGAGGACGCCAATATTGCAGTACAGTAAGTGAACAAATAATGGTGTCGAGACAGATGTTGTGTATTTAACCAATATTTATTTGTTTTGTACTAGCCTACAGCAAGGGTCAAAACATCATAATATAAGTATTGATGTGACTACTCTTTCCCATTCCAGATAAGCAGTCAAGGTTTGGCTCTCCACTATCTGATTAATACTCAATCATCGTTTTCAATGCTATCATCAGAGTCAAATTCCTCTTCCTCTTCCTCCTCGTCTTCCTGTTCACGCTCTGTCGTGTCCAGGAGATCAACCAGGGAGGTTGGCAGGACAAGGACCACAGCACCACACCGGTCTCAACACTCCATCAGTCCTCATCCATCCATTGCTTACCTCATCATAGGGGTTTGGTTTTTCTAAAATTGATTCATCAGCTCGCTTGTACAGGGCGACGCGATGGTTCCACCCGTTGGACGTGCGGCTTCAGAGCATCATAGCCATGGAGGAAGGCGAGCCAGGTCAACCTTAGACTTGGCAGTGAGTTTATCGTCCTGCCCTACCATTTTGCGCAGCAACTTGGCACGGACTACGTCCACTGAAGACTCACGACTCTCTCCATATATCAGACAGGTGAATTGCTCCAACTGCTTCAGCACCTCAGGCTTGACATTCCAGTTGTCACCGAGTTGACTGAACGCCCTGTGAAACTTCGGGTTCTTCTCCAGCTTTTTCAAGGGCCCCACCTTCCCCTTCCCTTTGAAGGCACTGGTGCAGTCTTCTCCGCTGAACACATGGAATCCAAGAAGTGTGGCACAGTAGTCTTCTCCCAGGGATTCTGCGAGCTCAGAGAGGTTGAGAAGTTGTCTATGTTTCCCTGACCCCGTATCCAGGTATATAGTCAGCCTGATGGCATGAGCGTGGTAAAGAAGAATCACAAAGATATCTGTGTCAGGTGTTCTGACTACAGCATTCTTGTACCCAAGGGCAGCAGCATGATGAAGGTAGAGTACCCACCCTTGTATCAGTCTCTTCCTGGTTGCTGTAGATTGTGGGGAGCTCACGTACCTCAACCTGATACACAATGGGATATTGCAACTTTGATCAACAATGACAGAGACTAGACACAAATCACAGATAATCACTTAGAGTATAATTTAACCATCAATCACTTTTAATATGGGCTTTCAATTTACCTTGCCGTTTGAGGAGAGAAGTTGATGGGCTCTCCCTTCCACGATCAGCAACTGACATTTCTGTTCTCTCCAGCCTTGAAGCTGCCTGTTGATCACTCCATAACTCGCACAGGAGCTGGCAGAGTTGCTTTTTGTTGTCATCATTTGTGAGAAACATCTTGAAGTCATATGGCTTCCTGGTTGCTGGTCCAGCCAAAAATGATCTTCTCTGAACTGCCACGTCTCAACCTCTCCTGTGCTTTGATAGATCCTGGATGGTAACTGTCAGTCGAGAACAAAAAGTGCTTTTTGGCCACCATCTGATCAAGCACTTGTAGGCATATCTCCCCACATGTTGGGGGGAAGGTTGGTGAGGACATGGAGCAGAGCCATGCCATCCTGGATGGAACAGGGCATCCTTAGGGTATGGCAGATCCTTTGGGTGTGGTCCTCCAGAATTAGTGCAGAAGAGCCACTTATTAGTCTTGGAGAAAAACCCATCTGGTGTCCCCAAGGCTAGGGGCACAGGCATTAGGGGATATTTCATGAGTTCCTCCAAGTCCATGGGTCCTCTGCACGTTGTGACTTGACAAGGAGCAGGAAAGCAAGATTGCTTTGCTCCTGATACGGATGACCTGGAATGATTGATAGTGTATCATTACAAATATGGGGTCACAACAATAAAAAATAAAGGTTATTAAATTAATTGCAATAATATAGTAGACCTCAGGGTATTGGAACATCTCATTACCTTTCCCTGTGAGGATGTGAGGGTGACCTTTTTGTTAACAAGCTTCCATGGTCTTGAGCTTCTTCTTTTGATTGGGTCAGAGAAGCTAGCTGCTCTCTGCTCTGTAGCCGTTTGATGACACTCAGCTTTAGCAGCCCTTGCCCACAGTTTCTGCTTGTAGCACGTCCATCTCGACCTCCATGAGGACAGGAGCACCAGAAGCCAGGGAGTAGAGCCTGTCCTTGTCTGAGATGGTGAAGGGGTTCCTAATTGTCACGATGGTTCGCTGAATGGCCTCCTCACCCTTTTTGACCTCTGCCTTCTCCAGCTCCCGATGTTTCCCCGCCCTTGGGCAGTCTGGGTCTTTGATGAGGTCCACCATCTCAAGGGTCTTTTGATAAAACTGTGCCCGTGTGGAGGTTGTTCGACACCACCTCTGGTATGCCCCAAACTGGCTGTATAGTCCAGTGAAGCCACCTTAAAAGTATGAAACAAATATGTGATCTACTGCTCCCACACAATAAGTTACATGCATTTTAATTCAGAAATCATCAAATAAAATGTGGTTTTGTGAGAGCAGTATACAATTGTATTATATAATATAATAATCTTGATACAATGTCTGTATATCTGTTCAATGTCTGGGTAAAAATCATAATGTACCTGATGATTTGGCAAAGCGCATGAACGTTTCCTCCATGGTCTTGTCGACTGCACTAATGGCGCATTTCCACTACACGGTCGGCCTCGGCCACGCTCGATACGGCTCGGTACGGCTTGGCCGCGTTGGGCCTTAACAGGGCCGACTCACTTCATGCTGTTGTGAGTGTGGACGGTCGGAGCATATACTGCGTTAGCTTAGCCAATCTCCATCTAGAAAAACACGCATTTTAAAAGGTTTTTCGCCTGCCGTCTGTCTGCAGACTTGACAAAGCATTAATTCATGGTTTTTACTAACCGGTATCAGTATGTTGTTACTTCGGCATCATTTTGAAACGTGTATTACAATTAAATCACGGTCAAATATGTCCATCTTGTTGTAGTTGTAGCCCCCTTGCCAGCGCTCCTCTCTCTAGTTTAGCATACTCAGCCCGACTCAGCCCTGTTTGTTGGCCCCGATAGAACCACAATTTTGTCGGGCCAGAAAAGAGGTGAAAAAGTGGCCCCGGGCCGGGCCGGGCCGTAACTAGGCCTAGTGGAAGCGCAACCAAAAACGGGCACGGCATGACACGGCACGCTTAAAGCGAGCTCCGCGCTGTAGTGGAAATGCGCCATAAGTGCCCCCGGTATCATTGAGCGGGCCACCGCAATTGCACCCTTAGAAAGCAGGTCTTTGGCCCCTGGGTGTGTGTTCTCCAGGTTTGTCAGATAGACCTCCAGCCAAGTCAGATATCTGCAGATAAGGAAAGGCACAGATTACACATAGAAACATTTATTTTCAAAGCTTGTCTCATAATGCAAATTTGGTAAATTGTCATGTAAATAGCACAAACCTTGAGTAGTTGTGTCCATCAAATGCAAAGAAGATATTTGCCATCTCTCCATTGCATTTGTGAAACAACTGGATGTTGTTGGTCTTAACGGAGTGGAGTAGCATGAAGACAAGATGACAGTGGTTAATAAATGACATCCATAAGGCAGCTGTCTCCCAGGTGACCCTTCCACTTAAAACACCTTTGACGCCGGGTACCTGGCAGCCTCTCTGCTCTGCCACCTCTCCTATCTGCATGTGGTTATGTGTGTGCATGTATATCCTCTGTGTTTGTGCATGTATATCCTCCCCTGTGTGTGTAATGTGTGTTAACACAACAGAGTGGGGAAACATTTCCCTGTAAGGGATTAA
This sequence comes from Trematomus bernacchii, assembly GCF_902827165.1. Taxonomy (NCBI): domain Eukaryota; kingdom Metazoa; phylum Chordata; class Actinopteri; order Perciformes; family Nototheniidae; genus Trematomus; species Trematomus bernacchii. Next base: position 199,350 of record NW_022987563.1, read on the forward strand.
TAAAGTGTGTCTTCTTCTTCTTCTTCTTCTTCTTGAGGGATCCACTTGTCACTAGTTATGCCTCAAACAGAATCTCTGCATATCCAGAACCACACATTTTGCGGCGTGTGAGCATCCCAATATAGTTCTTTTTTTGTTTGGTGTGAACGCAACTTTTCGGAACTACATCGGAACTATTGTGGGAAAATTACTCTCCGGTGTGAAAGCGCCTAAAGACAATCTGTTATACAATCAGAACTTTTGAAAATTATAACAGATGTTCTGAGAGCAGCCATCATGTTCCACAGTTTAACCTGTTAAGCCCAGGCCTCAGGCTCGAAAAATGACATGCCCAGAATGATTATATCTTCACAACTAAGGGGTATATGAATAATATTTTTTATCAAAGCAATGATACACCTGTGAGTTGGCTGTAGAAGTGTCAGAATCAATATAGATCTTGCTGTGTCAGAGTAAATTCAGATTAAACATAGTAAAAAAAAAATATTCTAATCTCCGCCTAAAAAAACCTATAACCTATTTCACTATTTATAGTGAAAACTACCCCTTAATGATGGAAACCCTCTTTCCTGGCTGCTAATTCAGTGAGTTTTGTCGTACAGTGATGAGACTTATACCAATGGAATCTGATAAATCTCAGCTTTCATATGATATGTCATTTATGCAGATAGCATGAAGTAGAAAAATCGCCAGTCATGTCCTAATGTGGCGTTAGCGTTAGCGTTCGTTAAGTGCTGATTTAGACGCTTGGTGTTGGAATTGTGTTTCGTTTAGGTTAAAATGGTTATTATCATCTGTTAGCTTAGTTTCTTCCCGTTAAGTGGGTATGCAACGTTAATAGGTTGTTACATTGTAACAAGCCCTGGGACGCTGTGGTACCGGGGGCTTAACGGGTTAAGAATACTGCCCTGCAGTTTTGCATTACAATTACTGCCTTTTTTTTAATTAACATTAGCTGTACAGCTAGCTAGCTACCTAGCACTACCTAGCTAATAGCTTTATTCAACAAGCTACACCACTAGCTATCCCTCATTCACGTCACTGTTAGTTAGTTAGCTAACGTTAGCTAGCTAATAGTTTACCATATTTTACTGCAGTTAGCCTCTGCAGGGCAGAATAACACTAACACATGTTCTAGTGTGTAGCCTACTTTGGGCTGCAAAATGATGTGTTAACAACAATTAAGCTAGAAACCTATATAAAACGTACAAAACACATGAGTCTAGTTGAGTTAGCTACTTACCTTGTTTGTTTGAAGGTTGAATGTGTGTGTGTAGCCAAGTCAGCTACTTGTTTGTTTTTGGCGGGAAAAAGGCGGGAATTTTCACTACTGCCAGCGCTGTATACTAGCATGCCACAGATACATGTGATCACTTTGGGAATAGTTGTATTGTGATCTTTGACCATCAAACATGGGTCTAGACACATTATTTGTTCATTTATCTGCAATATTGGCTGAGATAGAGTGAAAAATGTGAAATTCCGTTTTTGGTAATGGTGACACTAATTTGCATAAAAATACATGTGGGACATCCAGACAACATTTTAACATAGCTCATCATTTTCTACATACTTTTTCCACTTAGGAAACACTGATTATAAGTATATTTCTGTGTCGGTGCAAATACACCGTTCTTGGTACAAGACTAAAATGCTATTTTCTTGTAATGGCGGCACTAATTAGCATAATAGCATGCCACAGACACATGTGATCACTTTAAGAATAGTTTTATTGTGTTCCTTGACCCTCAAAACATGGATCTGGATACCTTATTTGTTCAGTTATCTGCAATAATGGCTGAGATATAGTGAAAGGTGTAAAAAGAGTGAAACTCGATTTTAGGGTAAATAAACACTAATTTGGGAAAAAAATGTACGTGGGACAATTTGCCAACTTTTTAACATAGCTAATCGTTTTCTACACAATTTTTCCAATCTAGAAAAGCTGATTAGAAGTATATTTCAGGGGGGTGCATGATACCCCCTTCTACCCACTAGACTAATAGGGCCTTTGCAAAACAGTTCATCATTACAACATGGGGGGCAGAGGCTTACTAAATAAAGCTTGTTCAACTTGTTTTACTTCATTAGTTGGATATGGTAGGAAAAACTTGAAGCAAAAATGTTCTTCAAGTGAATGAATTTCCTTTTATTTGTCCACTGTCATATGGTATCAGTTTATCAGCAACATCAACCTTACATGAGTTGTTACTTGGTCACAGAAAGCAGCTGAGGAGAGGAAACGGGCACGCTCTGTAGGAGACACTTTACAGTCCCCTAAAAGGGGCTGTGTAGGACGTGGCAAGCCGAGAGGGAGGCGTGGAGGGCGACGCCAAGGCTCAGCTACAGGTTGAAATCCCAATTATTTTACATTTTTATGAATTTACTAAGTAAATGGTTGGAAAATCTAATTAAAACACAGTAATTGCTTGTTGAGGGTCTACAATAATTCCAATATATAAACGCATAGTGACACTCCAGTCGGAGACATTCCCACTGTGGTGTCATAAGAACTATGCTTTATTTAATTTCACAAGCTTTTAAACAATAGGTAGATAATACAAATCATCAGTTATCTGTTGTTAACCCTCTGTGTGATGTTTTACAGTCACATCCCCCCCGACTGAGGGCTTCCAGTCATCCAGTGTGGAGGTTCTGCGTACTGAACCTTCAGCACAACATGAATTTGGTAAATCACAAAAATGGCTTTAAGTTTAAAACTAAAATCAATTTTTAAATAAATTGTGTTAGTGAGAGAAAATAACCTTATACACAACTGACAGTTCAGGACTCGAACGAGGAATAATTCAGTAAAGATATTGGCCAGTTCCATACTGAGCAAAGAAATGATCCTTGATTTTTAGTGTTCATCTTAAATATAGTCATTTACAGTTAAAGTTTCCCATTCTGTTCACAGAAAAGAATATGGAGAGACTCTCTGACATTCTTTCCTCATGTCCTCCTCCTGAGCCTCAAAGAAGCTCTGCCTCATCCTGGTCTTTTCGGCAGCAGAAAGCCTCAGAGCGCTGGAAAGAAGCGAGACCACACCACCTACAATGCCTTCTAGAAAAAGAGGCTGTTGGTCATCCCCTGTGTGGCCTCTGCCACGAGCCGGCTGTTATTAGGTGAGATAACATTTACCTTTATTTAAATTACTTTACCTAATTGTAATTTTTCAGTATTAATGCTCAGTGCTCTGCTATTTCAGCTAGCATGCATGACTTTTGGGATGTTAGAAAACTGGATACCTAGAGAAAACCCACATGAAAATGAAAGTAATTCTAGGATATTATAATCATTTTGTATTTCCTCCCAAGGTGTAGAGAGTGTCTCCCCGAGGAGTGGTTCTGTGGAGACTGTGATGTACTTCATCACAAGAAACAGCCACTCCACAACAGGGACAGTTTAATTAATGGGTTTTTTAAACCAATTAGTCCAACAACGTGTGTTGTTAGAGTGGAAGGTGGATATGACACCCATGACCAAGGTATGCTCTCTCAAACTTGCATTTTGATGTTCACATGTCTCTTCGGCCAGCAGATAATGGTAATTAGTGCTTTTTTTTTTTTTTTTGACAGCTTGCATATTGCCAACTGTGAAGGCACCCAACTGCTCCTGTAAAGGCAAAAACTTCACTGTGGTACCAGGCAAACCAGTGATTTTAATTACCATCAATGGTAAACAAATATATATATATATATTTGGATTTCTATTGAATTGTTGTTATATTTTTACTGTTGTGGGCTGAGGCATTGTGCTTCCAATTGGAGTAAAACCTTCATGTAATATCTGTTAATCTTTGACTATTTGTAGATGGAACTGTTGTAAAATGTGTCTTAATTATGTTTATTTACTTGTTCCAAGGGCGTTATGACTTGCATCTGCCACTATATGTCTGTCAAACTTGCCAGCAGCAGTGGACCCCCGACTTGAAAGTCCTCCTTAAGAGTGGATACTGGCCAGCTTCGGTCAGTATTTCCACACTTTACACCTTGGACCTCATGAGCTCCTTTGAAGAGCTCAAGGTCATCTCTCCGGGATTCTCCAGACAGGCCTTTGCAAAGCTGCTGGAGCATCGCACAAAGTGTGGAGGAAGAGTAAGTATAAATATTCGTTACCATATTATACATTATAACATTTCCGTAAATAGACAAAATCACAGCAATTATGTAATTATCTTCCAGTCTGGACCTGTCAACGGAGATGCACTGCAGCGCAGCTTTCTGGAGTTCTCCTATGCCTCGTATGAGGAAGACCAGCTCTGCTGTGGTGCTCCTTTCATCTGCCCTGCCTGCACGCCGGAGATGTTGGCTGTTTCTGCCGATGGAAACAGGAAGCTCTATCGCTTTCGGCGAAGTGGAAGGTGCTGTTTTTACAATGTTGTTATTTAACTTTTTTGATTACTGTTTATATTTCATGGATATATTTGCTAATCTTTTTTTCCTTAGTTCTGATGGCAGCGCCTTTTTTATGGGCATGGGCTCTTTGTAA
>NW_022987564.1:0-75679 GCF_902827165.1 Trematomus bernacchii
CAGTACTCTCCACAGATACTAGTATAGTGTACTTCATACAGTACTCTCCATAGATACTAGTATAGTGTACTTCATACAGTACTCTCCACAGATACTAGTATAGTGTACTTCATACAGTACTCTCCACAGATACTAGTATAGTGTACTTCATACAGTACTCTCCACATGATACTAGTATACGTGGTACTTCATACAGTACTCTCCACAGATACTAGTATAGTGTACTTCATACAGTACTCTCCACAGATACTATATAGTGTACTTCATACAGTACTCTCCACAGATACTAATATAGTGTACTTCATCAGTACTCTCCACAGATACTAGTATAGTGTACTTCATGCCGTACTCTCCACAGATACTAGTATAGTGTACTTCATGCAGTACTCTCCACAGATACTAGTATAGTGTACTTCATACAGTACTCTCCACAGATACTAGTATAGTGTACTTCATACAGTACTCTCCACAGATACTAGTATAGTGTACTTCATACAGTACTCTCCACAGATACTAGTATAGTGTACTTCATACAGTACTCTCCACAGATACTAGTATAGTGTACTTCATGCAGTAGGCTACTCACCACAGATACTAGTATAGTGTACCTCATACAGTACTCACCACAGATACTACACACGGTACACACTCAGATGTCCCGGTGTGTCAGACACCGAGAAACTAAACCCCGGTGTTTGAGGGACATTGTGTTTCCTCCGTGTATCGACACACACACACACACACACACACACACACACACACACACACACACACACACACACACACTCACCGGAGCTCCGCCGTATTCCGTTAAAGTTCCCGGTGCGCAGATCACCGACAGCAGGCAGGCGGCGGACACTTGCACTTCCATGCGGCGCTCACTGAGGGTGGAGGCGTCACGATCATGCTGTCCGTGCGTGTGCTCACCCCCTCCTCGTCTTTGATGTCTACATTAAATTACCAGAGATGGGGGGGGGAACATTACAGTGATTCACTGACAGTGGTGTGTGTGTGTGTGGTGTGTGTGTGTGTGTGTGTGTGTGGTGTGTGATGTGTGGTGTGTGTGTGTGTTGTGTTTGTGTTTGTGTGTTTTTGTTATTTAAAAAAAATATTATCTCAGGTTTTGCTGGAATGGGAATGTGGACGTCACCATCGGCAGGTCCTCCAATGTCACTGATGTGCCAATACATATACAAATATAAAATATGTTATGTGTATATATAATTCTGATTTCTGACCGGCTGCTGTCTCTCAGTGGAACCCCAGCTGTGATCTGTTGTACCCCCCCCCCCTCTCTAACTCACTTTACACAAGTTTACAAGTGATACATTATATGATATTCTGTACCCGCAAAAAGCTAAACAAAAGGCCGGGCTGTCACAAAACAGTCATATCTAGAGACCTCAAAACATACTCTATCGAGGCCTTTAACCTAGAACTGGAGAGCCTGTGACTGGTCCAGATGAGCTCAGTGGTACACAAGTTGAAGAAACATGGGCTTGTTTCAAAAACAAATTCTCTGCAATACTCAATGATTTGGCCCCCCTAAGAACAACCAGGGTAAAAAAATCGCGCTGAGCCGTGGATGCACTCCGTCATACTGACCGCCATGAAAACCAGAGACAAAAAATGCTCTGAGTTTCATAAAAGTCAGTCAATGCTTTCCAAAAGCACGAGCAGTGAACTCCAGGCCCACGTGACTGAACTAAAAATTGAAAGAACAGACTAAGAAATGACGTAAGCCTCCATGATCAAAACTGCCAAAAAAGAATTTCATCAATGACAAAACTGAGGAAAACAAAAATAAACGCCCGTGAACTTGGAAATTACTCAATAACCAGCTTGGCTGCAGTAAAAAACTCAAAACGAGATTTTCAAACTTAAACATAAAGACAGATAACAGGCTCATCACAGACAAACTGGATGTGGCCAAGTACTAAAAGCTACTACAAGCTAAAAGCAATTGTTTTGTAGATAAACTATCGGTGAGCTGGATGCATCCTACCTACCTGGAGGGGAGAGAACAGATGGTGGAGGTAAACGGTACTCTGTCCCCCCCCCCTCCCAGTGAGCTGTGGTGTTCCACAGGAAGCATATTAGGTCCGTTACTGTTCCTAATTTATGCAAATGACATGTCATCAGCATGTGACTGCAACTTGTTCCTGTTCGCGGACGACTCAGCCCTGCTGGTCCTCGGACAGGAGCAGATTGCAGGTTGAAAAAAACCCCAGCTCCGAGCTCGGCAGAATCTGCACCTGGCTCGCCGATAATAAATTATCATTACACCTGGGTAAAACAGAGTCCATTCTGCTTCGGTTCGAAACATAATCTCAGGCAAAATCCGACGACTTCTCAGTTGCAGTGGGTGACATTATTGTCACTAGGAAGAAGGAAATTAAATACCTAGGATCTATTCTTGAGGCAAACCTCTCCTGTGACAAAATGGCATCCATGTAATAAAAAAAGTCAATCAAAGAACTAGATTCCTATACCGGATCTCCTCTCTGGTAAACAAAAACACCCTGAAAACTCTGGCAGGAGCACTCATTCAAGGGTACTATGACTATGCTTGCACGTCATGGTACCATAGCACCTCCAAGGCGCTAAAAATTAAACTTCAAACATCGCAAAATAAACTGGTCAGACTACTGCATGACCTTTCATCTAGAACCCACCTCACCTTCTGCCCACTTTGACAACCTAGGATGGCTTAGAGTAGACGACAGAGTACAGCTACTTGCAATGGGCCTGGTCTACAAGATCCACTACACCTCTATGGTACCCATGTACATGTCAAAATTCTTCCCAAAGGTCAAGAAATACCATGATCATAACACCAGAGGGAGCTCCACAAATCATGTAAAGCCCAGATTTGGCACAAAAAAGGGGGAATACACGTTTCGCAATTATGCCACATCAAGGTGGAACGTTCTTCCCACAACTGTAAAGGAAAGTAAAACTATACTTACCTTCAAAACCGCTCTTAAAGAGCACCTTCGGGGGAGAGCATTGCAAAACTGGCCCCGGTAATGGTACAAATCTCAACCTGTCGTACAATGGACAGCTTCCCCCCCCCATCTATGTATATACTACTACTCGCATTTTAGACCTCTGTTACTAACTGTATATCTGTAGACTTGGTATGTCTTAAATGTCCGGTTAGGATGTATTAGAACGAAATCTAAAATGAAAAATTGTAAATAAGCCATCTGTATGTAAAAAACCACCTGTATGTAAATTGTAAATAAGCCATCTGTATGTCAAATATGTCTTAAATGATATGATGAATTGGAAATGGGGGACCCTGATGTAAACAAGACGAAAGTCTTTCTCTGGTCTGCATCCCCTTAACAATTGTATGTTTTGAGCTGTACTGTACTGTACCCAATATACAAGCTGTTAATAAACTTTTCAATCAATCAATCAAACACTTTGTTTCTTAAACTCTGTTTCTGTTCTTTTTTAAAGTACCATTTGTATTTTTCATCTTTAATATTTTACGGATGATTATTAATTCATATTTTGCCATCGTGATTAAAATCAGTGAGCACTTAATAAAACCATGTATACACTCCAACAACAAGGAGAGCTCTCTCTCTCTTTATCATAACTATATATATCTATATACCTGTATGTATAGAGATATATATATATATCATCAGTCTGTCCTTCTGTTCTCTCACGTTTCTGTTAAAGTTGTTGAATTTCAGTTTTTCAATAAAGTTTTGAATGTTTCTGACTGAAGAATAAAGTGATGTCACAATCAGTGTGTGTGTGTGTGTGTGTGTTCATAAAGTTAACATGACCCCCTGAGTGTGTGTGTTTTAACAGGATACACCCGGTGGACCAGGAAGTCACTTAAAAAACACACACACACACACACACACACACACACACACACTCACACACACCTCTTCCTGGAAATGATCTACACACACACACACACACACACACACACACACACACACACACACCACACACACACACACACACAACCACACACACACACACACACACACTCCCTCTCCTCCCACTCTCTCCTGTTAATGAAAAACACTCGATTGTTCCTGAATGTTTCTGACTGATGGTGTTTTGTTGCACCTGAACGCACCGCGCTCTGTGCACTGTATTGTTATCATGATGTGTTCAAAATGTAATCTTGTAAAACAGAGTTCTGTTAGGATGCTCCAAAGATAATACTTCTGCAAACTTATATGGGGAGAAAAAACTGTTCTGTTTGGCTGGTTTCATTAAGGTGAAGTCGGTCTGAGGTTGGGTGAAGTCGGTCAGAGGTTGGGTGAAGTCGGTCTAAGGTTGGATGAAGTCGGTCTGTAGTTGGATGAAGTCGGTCTACAGTTGGATGAAGTCGGTCTAAGGTTGGATGAAGTCGGTCTGTAGTTGGATGAAGTCGGTCTACAGTTGGATGAAGTCGGTCTAAGGTTGGATGAAGTCCGTGGTGTTTCAAAGGGACTTTATTTTGTATTTTCTCGTGAAGACAACATCATTAACATTGCCATGGAAACACATGTATCAGTCACATGATGCTGAGGAGCCGCTGTGATTGGCCGGCAGCCTCTCCTTGTCTCTCCTTTTCCCAGCATGCTTTCCTAAGGTCCTCTTGATGACATCATGGTGTTATTGATGTGATGTCATCATGCAGCAGAGCATCATGGGACTTTTTATTCCGGCAGTTGGCCCCACCCCCCTGTCACCAAAACTCATGGACGTATAATGAGAAACAGGGAGGCGGGGCTCCGTTCATCCAATGAGAGCGGAGCGTGGCGCAGTGGGTCCACATTCACTGTTACATGTCTAATATATGTTATATATGTTATATATGTAATACTGTATGTTATATATGTCATATATGTCATATATGTAATATATGTTATATATGTTATATATGTCATATATGTCATATATGTCATATATTTAATATATGACATATATGACATATATGACATATATGTCATATATGTAATATGACATATATGTCATATATGTAAAAAATGTTATATATGTCATATATGTAATGTAAAGCACTAAAATAATGTAATGGAGCCAGAATGGAGCGACTGTAGTTCAGTTCAGTTCAAAGTAAGCCCCGCCTCCTCCCAGTAAGCCCCGCCTCCTCTTGGAAGATGTGTTGTTGTTAGGGCTTCACGTTGCCTTCTACTTCCTTATTGGTCAGCGGGGCCAGGGCGGGGTCGACCAATGAGGTGGCGGGGAACAGTTTGAACCAGCCAATCACCATGTTGGACAGGTCCAGGTCGTCCAATAGGATCTGAACACAGCCCATGAAGGATTTATGGTCCATCCGTCCGTAATCCCCCCACACGATGATCTGAGGACACGAATATCATCCATATTAACCTTTATATACACATGATATTAATCCATAAGAACTTGGACCCATTTCTACTTCTGGGGAAATTAAGTAATATATATATATATATGTAGTATATGTATACTTCTTGTAGTACCTGCAGTATATATAGTATATATATATAGTGTATAAGTACCTGCAGTACTTTCCCCTCCGGACTCTCTTCAAACTGCAGCTGCTGCTGGTACAGAGGGTCCGGACTCTTCCTCGCCAGACGAGTTCTCCTCTTCATCACACACTTCCCATTATCCATCAGATACACCTTCACATAGGGGCTACACACACACACACACACACACACACACACACACACACACACACACACACACACACACACACACACACACACACACACACACACACACACACACACACACACACACACACACACACGCAGACACACACACAAAGAAAATGACATTCCCAGAACAAATGACCATAACTTCACTTCTAAAAGGGGTAAATTAATAATCTAGAATCGAGGGGAAATTTCTAAATCCACCTAGACATTACCATTGGTGAATGAGAGTGATGCGTAGCCAGCATGCCCAAAACCGGAAGCTGGGTTGTAGCTCTCATACACTCTGGTAGCTCTCATAGCAGCTATATATGAAAACTCAGTTTTTGACAAAAAATGTATGATAGATTATCAGTAATCATTTCAAAGTGACACAGAGACATTGGATTAACCTTCAGCAGCGTTTTTATGCGTTTTAATGCCATTGAACACAACTTTTGATCAGAAAACAGCAACGGTAAGACATATTTGCCGTTTTGGTTCAGTAAAGTGAAGTTGTGTGTTGTCTTTTCTTGCCTTCGCTGCCGTGATACTTATACCATTGGAATCTGTGGAATCTCAGCATATCTTGTTTGTGCAGATCCAATGAAGTATAAAATATTTCTACCGTGAGTTATGTGCTAAGTGCGTTAGCACTCTTTCGCTTACGGCCTCAACATACGGCGGCGTGCGTTGAAGCTTGCCGGCGGGCGTGTGAAGCTCGACCAACAACCAATCACATGAATCTCCCGCCCCGGACACACAAGCACGCAGTTTAGAGCTTGTACTTGCATATGATTCGATTGGCTGACGCTTCCGTCGAAGCTTTGCTCCCACAATGCAGTTCGGCAAAGCGTGACGTCACTCCATTCAAAGTGAACGGGCAGAAGCGTTGAAGCTTCAATGCACGCCGCCGTGTGTAGGGGCCGTTAGTGCTGATTCAGAAGCTTGGCGTTAGAGTTGTGTTTTGTTTCGGTAAAAATGGTTCATATCGTCAGATAGCTGAGTTTCTTTCCGTTAAGTGGGTATGATACATTAATAGGTTGTTAAATGTTACGAAGCCCTGAGGCACAGTTTCGTGGTGTGTGTGTGTGTGTGTGTGAGTGTGAGTGTGAGTGTGTGTTTGTGTATGTGTGTGTGTGTGTGTGTGTGTGTGTGTGTGTGTGTGTGTGTGTGTGTGTGTGTGTGTGTGCGTGTGTGTGTGTGTGTACCTGGTGTGTTGTTCTTGGTGCCCTGTTTACCCACAAGGCCGCGGGCTCGTATCACCTCCACGTCCAGACGCTCCTTCCTGTACACCATCCCGATCTGAATATCACCTGACCACCAGCGGCCAATTAGAGCGCCTCGTTACGTGATGTTACAGTTATTAACCAATATAAATAATGAGTAAATATAAACACTAATATATAACTAATGAGTTAAAATAGACACTTATATATATAACTCATGTATTGTGTAAATATAAACACTTGAACATCAGGTGTGTTTATAGAGATGAAGGCCTGTGATTGGCTGTTACCCATGGGGGGCGTGGCCAGCGTCTGCCTCCCGGCCAGCTGGGCGGGGCCGAGGTTCTCCAGGAAGCCAGAGAAGTGTTTATCTGCTGCTAGCTTCACTCCTGGGAAGATCAGCCTGAGGGAACATCACTGCGCTTCAAAGAGGCTCCTTTAAGTCTCTCTTATCTGCTGTGTGTAATGTCTGCTGTGTAACATCTGCTGTCTGCTGTGTAACGTCTGCTGTGTAACGTCTGCTGTGTAACGTCTGCTGTCTGCTGTGTAACGTCTGCTGTGTAACGTCTGCTGTGTAACGTCTGCTGTCTGCTGTGTAATGTCTGCTGTGTAATGTCTGCTGTGTAACTGCTGCTGTGTAACGGCTGCTGTGTAACGTCTGCTGTCTGCTGTGTAACGTCTGCTGTGTAACGTCTGCTGTGTAACGTCTGCTGTGTAATGTCTGCTGTAACGTCTGCTGTGTAACGTCTGCTGTGTAATGTCTGCTGTCTGCTGTGTAACGTCTGCTGTGTAATGTCTGCTGTAATGTCTGCTGTGTAACGTCTGCTGTGTAATGTCTGCTGTAATGTCTGCTGTGTAATGTCTGCTGTGTAATGTCTGCTGTGTAATGTCTGCTGTCTGCTGTGTAACGTCTGCTGTGTAATGTCTGCTGTGTAATGTCTGCTGTGTAATGTCTGCTGTCTGCTGTGTAACGTCTGCTGTGTAACGTCTGCTGTGTAATGTCTGCTGTAACGTCTGCTGTGTAACGTCTGCTGTGTAATGTCTGCTGTCTGCTGTGTAACGTCTGCTGTGTAATGTCTGCTGTAACGTCTGCTGTGTAACGTCTGCTGTGTAATGTCTGCTGTCTGCTGTGTAACGTCTGCTGTGTAACGTCTGCTGTGTAATGTCTGCTGTCTGCTGTGTAACGTCTGCTGTGTAATGTCTGCTGTGTAACGTCTGCGGTGTAATGTCTGCTGTGTAACGTCTGCTGTGTAATGTCTGCTGTGTAACGTCTGCTGTGTAATGTCTGCTGTGTAACGTCTGCGGTGTAATGTCTGCTGTGTAACGTCTGCTGTGTAACGTCTGCTGTGTAACGTCTGCGGTGTAATGTCTGCTGTGTAACGTCTGCTGTGTAATGTCTGCTGTCTGCTGTGTAACGTCTGCTGTGTAATGTCTGCTGTGTAACGTCTGCTGTGTAATGTCTGCTGTGTAACGTCTGCGGTGTAACGTCTGCTCTGTAATGTCTGCTGTCTGCTCTGTAATGTCTGCTGTCAGGTATGACGCATCTCTGCATGTCTACACTAAAATGTCCAAATTGGGATCAATAAAATACGATCTGATCGTATCTCTTGTGACATGACAATGGATCACAGCTGATCTTATTATCAGTTATTAGACAGGAAGAGGTTTAGTCTTCTGATTGTGCTCTTTTTGCTCTTTTTGTTCTTTTTGTTCCTTTTTTGATGCAGAAAACTTTGAGTTACTTTGAATCGAGGAACTTTGTCTTCATGTTTGTATCCGCCTGGATCAATTAACAAATCTGATCGATACATCGATACATCGATCTCTGATAAACTAGTTTGGAATCAAAGAGAGGAGCGTCATCATAACCCACAACCTGGTCTCAGGTGAGAGGGTCTCAGGTGAGAGGGTCTCAGGTGAGGGTCTCAGGTGAGAAGGTCTCAGGTGAGAAGGTCTCAGGTGAGAGGGTCTCAGGTGAGAGGGTCTCAGGTGAGAGGTTCTCAGGTGAGGGTCTCAGGTGAGAAGGTCTCAGGTGAGAGGGTCTCAGGTGAGGGTCTCAGGTGAGAGGGTCTCAGGTGAGGGGGTCTCAGGTGAGAGGGTCTCAGGTGAGGGGTCTCAGGTGAGAGGGTCTCAGGTGAGAGGGTCTCAGGTGAAGGGTCTCAGGTGAAGGGGTCTCAGGTGAGAGGGTCTCAGGTGAGGGGTCTCAGGTGAAGGGGTCTCAGGTGAGGGTCTCAGATGAGGGGTCTCAGGTGAGAGGGTCTCAGGTGAGGGGTCTCAGGTGAGGGGTCTCAGGTGAAGGGGTCTCAGGTGAGAGGTCTCAGGTAAGAGGGTCTCAGGTGAGGGGTCTCAGGTGAAGGGGTCTCAGGTGAGGGTCTCAGGTGAGAGGGTCTCAGGTGAGGGGTCTCAGGTGAGAGGGTCTCAGGTGAGAGAGTCTCAGGTGAGGGTCTCAGGTGAGGGTCTCAGGTGACGGTCTCAGATGAGAGGGTCTCAGGTGAGGGGTCTCAGGTGAGAGGGTCTCAGGTGAGAGAGTCTCAGGTGAGGGTCTCAGGTGAGGGTCTCAGGTGACGGTCTCAGGTGAGAGTGTCTCAGGTGAAGGGGTCTCAGATGTGTTTCTCAGGTGTGTTTCTCACGCTCCAGGCTTGGGGTCGTCAGCGTCGGGGTCACGGCTCGGCTGGCGGGTGAAACGACCTTTGAACTCCACAGCGATGCCCGTCTCTACACTCCTCTGGACAGGAAGTCTGATCACCTTCTTCTTCTTCTCTTCCTCTGGAGCGCGGGAGAAGAAGAAGAAGGAAGAAGAAAGAGTGAACCTGTCTCCCCCTCAGTGACCTGTCTCCCCCCCTCAGTGACCTGTCACACCCTCAGTGACCTGTCTCTCCCCCTCAGTGACCTGTCTCTCCCCCTCAGTGAACCTGTTTCTCCCCCTCAGTGACCCGTCTCCCCGTCAGTGACTTGTCTCCCCCCTCAGTGACCTGTCTCACCCTCAGTGAACCTGTCTCACTGCCTCAGTGACCTGTCTCCCCCTCAGTGACCTGTCTCCCCCCCTCAGTGAACCTGTCTCACCCCCTCAGTGACCTGTCTCCCCCTCAGTGAACCTGTCTCCCCCTCAGTGAACCTGTCTCACCCCCTCAGTGACCTGTCTCCCCCCCTCAGTGTAACCTGTCTCCCCCTCAGTGACCTGTCTCCCCCCCTCAGTGAACCTGTCTCACCCCCTCAGTGACCTGACTCACCCTCAGGGTTGATCTGGCTGTTCTGTTTCTTCCCGAGCCCGACCAGTCCCATCATCTTCGCTCCGATTCCTGATCGTTTCTTCTTGTCGTCATCATCATCGTCGTTGTTCCTGCCGAGAGAACAGACCTCCCCCCCCCGCACCTGGAGCCTTCACTGGGGGGGGGGGCGGCCTGGAGGGGGGGAGAGCTGTCAATCACTGAGGGGGGGGGGGGGCAGAGCTGTCAATCACTGGAGGGGGGGTGGGGGCAGAGCTGTCAATCACTGAGGGGGGGGGGGGGGGGGCAGAGCTGTCAATCACTGGAGGGGGGGTGGGGGCAGAGCTGTCAATCACTGGAGGGGGGGGGGGGGGCAGAGCTGTCAATCACTATAGGGAGGAGGAGTCACTACAGCCGCTACAGAGTGCCTCATTGGTCGGCTGCTTACTTTGGAGGCTCCGGCTCCTCCTCATCCTCCGTCTCCTCCATTGATTCGCTCTTCTTCATTGAATCCCCGCTCTCTGAGGCCCCAGCAGCTTCCTGTGGTCCCTCTGACCCCGCCTCCGACTCAACTGATGGACTGTCTCAGCCAATGAGAGGAGAGAACAGCATGCATGTAGACAAAATGATGAAGAGCAATGTCATGAGAAAAGTCTTGAGGCTTCTGGTCTCACCTGATGCTGGAGACGGCCGACACGTCGCTGATGTCCCTGGATAGACTGTCCTTCACCTGCAGACGGACAGGCACGTCATCAGGTGTGTGTGTGTGTGTGTGGTGTGTGTGTGTGTGCACGTGTGTGTGTGTGTGTGTGTTGTGTGTGTGTGTTGTGTGTGTGTGTGTGTGTGTGTGTGTGTGTGTGTGTGTGTGTGTGTGTGTGTGTGTGTGTGTGTGTGGTAAGCTTACCTTCGGCTCCAAGTCATTTGCCTCCCCTGGAGAACAAAACAAACTCAATCAGAGAAAAAAGAGACTCCAAGGCCTTTTCTCATTTCTCTAATTCCCCTCCTCGACTCCTATCCTCGAGACTTAGTCCCGCCCACAGGAGATGCGAGCCGAGGAGCCGAGGAGGGGAGCCGAGGAGAGAGGAGGGGAGCCGAGGAGAGAGGAGGGGAACCGAGGAGAGAGGAGGGGAACCGAGGAGAGAGGAGGGGAAGCAGCAGGCGGTTAGAGAAATGAGAACTCCTCTCCTCTGAGCGGTCATTTTAAAGAGACGTCCATTAATGATGACAGGAGGCACAGCAGCCCTCTGTCTGATGGACAGATGTGTTCATGATGACTTATATATTTACTTTAATTCATTCACAGTGCGGTATAACGAGACAATAACAGGCTACAGATGCGCACACACACACACACACACACACACACACACACACACACACACACACACACACACACACACACACACACACACACACACACACTCACATATAATTATATAAATATATACAATTTCAGAATCAAACAGAGCACTCTCATAATAACGTAACACTATCAGAGACTGGATATATCCCCCCCTCCCCTCTCTGGTCGCTACAATGAGGAAAATAAATTACGGGCCAAAAGTTGTATTTACAAGTATTAAAAGTAAGCAGAGGACACCAAACCAACTGAGACCTGTCTGTCCGCTGCATCTACGCACACACTGTACCACACACACCTACACCACACACACGCACCTACAGCTCCTAAAGCATATCATCAGGCTACAGCCGTTGTGTATTTTATTTTGTGAAGCACTAAATGGTTTTAGAAAAATATGGACTCTTTGTTTGTAGATATCTAATAAACTAAAGCAAATAAAGAGAGTAGGCCTGTTATACTGAGTGATATGATATATATTATACACACTGCTCTGCTTTCTGCACGGACCTCACAGCTGTTCTCTCTGTAAACATCGCGTCTGATTCAAGCAGTTAATAAAATAATATCCAGGGGATGCATGCAGAGCTGTGATTGGCTGAGATCAGTCCGGCCGTGCGTCACGACTCTTTGAAACATCTCTGTTGTCAGAAATGCATCCACGAAGGAGCCGTGGAGGACCGTGGAGGACCCATCAGTGTATCCTCGGTTATAGCTCCTCCAGAGAGCCTCCTCAACGTTTGATCCTCGGTCCTCGAAGTGCATTTAGAGAAATGAGATGTCCTTCAACATGGCTCGCTAAAATTCATTTCCGGGTCACTACCGGAGGACCGAGGAGGCGAGGACCGAGGAGTCGAGGAGTCGAGGAGGGGGATTTGATGAAATGAGAAAGGGCCCAAGTCATCAAGGGCAGACATGTCACATGACCACAGTGGGCGGGGCTCCCAGTTTGTGACGTACCATTGGCTGCTTTGTTCTGCAGGTCCTCCCACTTCACCTCTGCAGGAGAGAGCGACAGGTGAGTTAACCAGCAGAAACACACACAACAGGACACCTGAACGCATCGTCAGACACACCTTTCTTGGTCCCTCCAGGTGTGGTGGGTCGTCTGTCGGGCTCTGATGGAAACACAGGGATCAGAGGCGAGGACTCACAGATCTAAAGATTATAACTCCAAACCTGTGAGTTGCTCACCTGGATTCTGAGGAGCCGGTTCAGGTGCAGGGGGCGGAGCCGCTTCAGGAGGAGGCAGTGATTGGATGGTGGTCGGGGCAGCAGCTGGGGGCGGGTCTTCAGCAGCCGCTGGAGGGGAAACAGGTACAGGGGGCGGGGCTTGGGCTGGAGCACGTGTAGGGTGTGGGGCTTGGACTGGAGCAGGTACAGGGGGCGGGGCTTGGACTGGAGCAGGTACAGGGGGCGGGGCTTGGACTGGAGCAGGTGTAGGAGGCGGGGCTTGGGCTGGAACAGGTGTAGGGGGCGGGGCTTGGACTGGATCTTGGACTAAAGCAGGTGCAGTAATAGGTGCAGGTGGAGGCGGGGCTTGGTTTGGAGCAGGTACTGGTGTAGTAACGGGTGCAGATACAGTAACAGGCGCAGGTGTAGTAACGGGTGCAGATACAGTAACAGGTGCAGGTGTAATAACAGGTGCAGGTGTAGTAACGGGTGCAGGTGCAGGTGTAGTAACGGGTGCAGATACAGTAACAGGTGCAGGTGTAATAACAGGTGCAGGTGTAGTAACGGGGGCAGGTGTAGTAACGGGTGCAGGTGCAGGTGTAGTAACGGGTGCAGATACAGTAACAGGTGCAGGTGTAGTAACGGGTGCAGATACAGTAACAGGTGCAGGTGTAGTAACGGGTGCAGATACAGTAACAGGCGCAGGTGTAGTAACGGGTGCAGATACAGTAACAGGTGCAGGTGTAATAACAGGTGCAGGTGTAGTAACGGGTGCAGGTGTAGTAACGGGTGCAGGTGTAGTAACGGGTGCAGATACAGTAACAGGTGCAGGTGTAGTAACGGGTGCAGATACAGTAACAGGCGCAGGTGTAGTAACGGGTGCAGGTGTAGTAACGGGTGCAGGTGCAAGAGGTGGGTTGGGTTTAGCAGGTGCTGGGGGAGGCGGGGCCTGGACTCGTATAACAGGAGGTGGCTGCTGATTGCTAGGGGGAGGGGCCTGTTGGGTGGGAGGAGCTACAGCTGGTGCTGCTGCTTCTGTAGATAAAACTGATGGAGAGCAAAAGAGAAAAGAAAAACAAAATCACATGACCTGTTGGAACACATGATCAACACACTGGCTTTAATCCTCTAGATCAGGGGTTCCCAACCTTTTTTCCCAAGAGCCCCCCCAAATGACTCCTGTTGGAAGTTGCGCCCCCCCCCCCCCTTGTGTGTGTTTGTGTGGGGGGGGGGGGGGCGCACAGCGGTAATTAAAGTTGAAAAGTCTCAAAATGCTACAACTACTGTCACAAACTGGATGAATGTGTAGTATGTTGTTAAAGGAGGATGACAGCGTAACTAAGGAGCACTATTGGAGTGACTTTGATGGTTATTGGACTCAGGATTCATTCATTTGGATTCCCGCTGTATGAAGAAATTAAAGGACGGCGCAAGTGGAAACAATTCACAAAGGGATTAAACTGTTTAAAACACATGCTCAAAGTAAGCCGGATTTTGCCGATGTGTTTATGTGGATTCAAAAGTCGTAAATAATCTACAAAATGGAGGAGACCGATCTGATCGGAGCAACTGTGACAAATAATCTGAAACCGGCATGGACAATGACTATGTTTTAAAAATGCGCTTATCCAAAAAAGCCTGGTTTGGACACTTTACGGGCAGAAGAAACATTTCTATTAAAGAAAGAATTATACATTTCTGTCTTTTTATGCCTATAATAGCTACTAACTTGAATTTTGATTAAAATTAATTAATCAATTATTTTTTATATTTTATTGTAATGTAGAGACAAGGCTTTTAGTGACAATCATGTATTGCGCCCCCCAGGTTGGGAACCACTGCTCTAGATTATAAAAGTAGTTTCCAGGTGAACCGCCAGAACACACCGTTGTTTCTAGGAAAGGTAGGAAGTCCTTTCTTAGAAACAGTTAATTAATTAATTTAGTTCCATTACTGCGTTTGTATTGATTGGTGGAGAGAGCAGGAGGCCTCAGCCGGCTAATCACCTGACGCAGGATGAGCTGCTGGAAATAGATGGAGGAAGGATTAACCTCGAAGTGAAAACACTGTTAGTGCAATGGAGGGAAAAAGCTGCTATAAAACGATTTCCTTTTCCAAGCGGTTTCAAAATATGCATATTAATAACTGACTCCTCTTTATGCTGATGATACCCAGCTTCACCTCACGAAACTCTAGAACACACTCACTGTTCTCTCAGAACTTCAGACTCATCTTTACCGTTGTCTCAAATCTTCTTTTAAACTTCATTAATACATGAGCTCCAGAGAAACTGAATCCATCGTGTTGATCAGTGTTGGGTGTAACGCGTTACAAAAGTAACGGAGTTACAGTAATGTATTACTTTTTGCTGTAACGAAGTAATGTAACGCATTACTAATGAAATATGGGTAATATATTACCCGTTACAATTCTCAGTAACGCAGTTACAACACATTTTAACCCGAAATGAAATGGTGTTTTTTAAGAATGTACCAACATCGCGAGACATTCCGACACCAGAGAAAAATGGTGCGGGTAGATTAGTAAACCTGGTGTTTACCCTTCAGGCTTCGCGTCGGGATCTTCGGGGGTGCATAGGCATGCTTTGCACCCCCAGTTGAATGTTATGCACCCTCTGTTCAAAAAAGAGAACGGAGCGAAAAATACAAACAACAAATTGTGTCAGGTGCGCGTGACCTGCTCCGCTGCGCGTGCATCATTTCCAAAGTGCTTCCACAGCAATGACACACATCTGTGGGTAATCATTTATAAGAAAATGGTTAAAGCAACCATCACTAAACGCCAGCAACACTGCATCTACTGCAGACAGTAGCAACAGGTCAGATGGGGACATCACGTTACCTTCCGTTGTGGACACTAGCTTACTCCCGTCTGACTCGTCGCCCCCGCCCCCGGAGCAGCAGTCTTCGTCGCCCGAAACTACGGCACCCCTCTGCGGCCCGCAGGTGCCAGGATACCACGGCAAAACAGAGCCTGCCCAGGTATATCTCAACAAGTACCCGCCTGCACAGTGGGGTAAGGCGGTCATTTTGCAGCTCGTGGTATAAAAATAGACAATGGCTAGAATATTCATGTAAAAATAGTGCCATATTCTGCCATGTAGAAATGCTGGGTCAAAAATAATGCATACAATAGCACAGATGCCTTCACCACGAATGGCTACAAAAAGATCTCATATCCCAAGCTTATCAACAAGCTAATATTGCAGCTGAAATGTTCTCCAGGTCACAAAGTCAACCTCACATGATGATGTGATCCAGTTTTCAAGCACAGTAAATATTCTCTTCCCAGAGTATATGATGGGACCAAGGTGATGATGTAGTACATGGTTTTAATAATACTTTTGCTTTTCAATGTTTGCCATTTCAAACCATGAGCTGGTTCAAATAATATTTGCCTTGATTTACAATATGTTCTCATTTGTTTTATCAGTACAGTTTTGAAGCTTTTGTGCTTTTCCTTGCCATAGTCCACTTTGGACTATATGAACTATCTCAGGATTGCACTTTTAACACACTTGAAATGTTCTCACTTGCTTGGTTTCAAAACATAACAAATGCCATAATCTGTTCATTGGGGACCATAACATCAATGCTATTTTTCATTGCTGTTGCCGGCCACTATTGCTCATGTAAACCTACTACTGCTGCGCCCCCTGTAATCTCAGATGCACCCTCAGTCATTTTGTTCTGGAACCGGGCCTGTATATGGCCATATACTAAACAAAATACAGAGTCCATTCCGTGTCCTGTTATTGTTTACTTCCTCTCTGTAGTTCATTCCGTGTTCCTGTTATTGTTTACTTCCTCTCTGCCTTCTTCTGGTGATTTATCTGACGTCCAGCACTCCGTCTTTTAACCTCTTTTCCTTTCTCTTTCTTGATCCTCCTTAGCAACCTTCATTATAGTCCTTGACAGTGGTCTGTACTACTGTATTAACAACGTGTCACATGTTCTGAATTGACCAATCAGAATCGAGTATTCAACTAAGCTGTGTAATAAAAGTTGTTAGTAGCCTCAATGGCCTACACAGTTGTTATGCTATACCACATTGCTCTTCACTGGATGTATAGCTGCACTAAACTACATGTTAGCATTTAAAATACCTAGCCATTCTTTTGCGGTTATTTTGGTAAAGTAACTCAAAAGTAATATAAAAGTAGTGTAACTCATTACATTTCAGAGACAGTAATATTGTAATGTAACTTATTACTTTAAAAAGACAGTAATAAGTCAAATGTAATATATTACATTTTCAACACTGGTGTTGACTGACCCCTACTCTCCTGTCATAAACCAGAAAACAACTACAGATTCACCCAGCAGCAGAACTACGCAGAACCAAGAGAACCTTATCACTCTGATCGGCCAGCAGTTTATCTCAGTTTCACTTTCTTGCTTTCTTTTGGTTCTGCACTGGCAGAGATGTTGGACAGCAGCTGATGCGTATCGGACCGGCGGCGCATCGTTAACCCAAACCGTAAGAAAGAGCCTGGCTAACGTCAGTCTCTGTTTTGAGGAGACCTACTTCTGTCCGGAGGGCCTTTGGGCGGGACGATGGGCAGCTGGCGTCCTCTGCGGCTGACGGACGGCGTTCCTGTCGGACTCGAACCGTCTGATCCGCCTCGAAGGTTCACCCTGTTGGAACAAAACACAAACATTCAAACTACCAACCTAACAGAAGGGCCAAAGAAAACTCCTCCCAATGGCTGGTGAACTGAGAAATAAGCCTTCCTATTGGTGGGTTATCACATGCTGCATGCATTATCACTATATATATAATATATATATAACTACTGCCATATATATGACATGTGGTAATAACTACTGCCATATGACATGTGGTAATAACTACTGCCATATATATCACATGAGGTTATAACTACTGCCATATATATCACATGAGGTTATAACTACTGCCATATATATCACATGAGGTAATAACTACTGCCATATATATCACATGCTGTAATAACTACTGCCATATATATCACATGAGGTTATAACTACTGCCATATATATCACATGAGGTTATAACTACTGCCATATATATCACATGAGGTAATAACTACTGCCATATATATGACATTAGGTAATAACTACTGCCATATATATCACATGAGGTAATAACTACTGCCATATATATCACATGTGGTTATAACTACTGCCATATATATCACATGAGGTTATAACTACTGCCATATATATCACATGAGGTTATAACTACTGCCATATATATGACATTAGGTAATAACTACTGCCATATATATCACATGTGGTTATAACTACTGCCATATATATCACATGAGGTTATAACTACTGCCATATATATGACATTAGGTAATAACTACTGCCATATATATCACATGTGGTTATAACTACTGCCATATATATCACATGAGGTAATAACTACTGCCATATATATCACATGAGGTTATAACTACTGCCATATATATGACATGTGGTTATAACTACTGCCATATATATGACATTAGGTAATAACTACTGCCATATATATCACATGTGGTTATAACTACTGCCATATATATCACATGAGGTTATAACTACTGCCATATATATGACATGTGGTAATAACTACTGCCATATATATCCAGGCTGTTGATCCCAGAGCAAAGTTATTACATAATGACCAGGTGATGATACAAACATAGTCAGTAGAGTGACGGCCAATCAGCTAGCAGAGGGTGAGGGGATTCAATTAAAGGGAGAGTGGTACAATGCTTCAGGCAGAGCTGCTCTCTGATTGGTCGAATCAGATCACTGAAGGAAGGAAGTCCTCTACACCTGTCTACTGAAACAGGAATTCCTCTACACCTGTCTACTGAAACGAAGTCCTCTACACCTGTCTACTGAAACAGGAATTCCTCTACACCTCTCTACTGAAACAGGAAGTCCTCTACACATGTCTACTGAAACAGGAAGTCCTCTACACATGTCTACTGAAACAGGAAGTCCTCTACACCTATCTACTGAAGCAGGAAGTCCTCTACACCTGTACTGTTACCTGAGCTGCTCCTCGTCGTAGGTGCCGGGTTCGTATGGGAAGTCGGGGATGAAGTCCTGACTGAGAGAAGAAACAGAACGGCTCACTGACTTCAGATCTGCGTCACACTTAGAGCTTAACACAAGATCCAATCATGGCTGACACTCAGAGGCCACGCCCCTTTAAGCTCTGATCCCCTAACTGGCAGATAAACAGGAAGTACATATCTCATTATCCTTAAGCCCCGGGGCTCACCTGTAGTCCTCAGAGCTCCCGTTCATCATCTGATTGGTCCACTGGTTCGGACCGGGGAGATATCTTACACAGAAAAACAGAGTGAGGACTTTTAATACTGCAACTACTGCAAATACAGCAACTTCTGCAACAACTGCAATTACTACAACTACTGCAAATACAGCAACTACTGCTAATACAGCAACTTCTGCAACCACTGCAATTACTACATCTACTGTGACTACTGCAACTACTGCAAATACAGCAACTACTGCAACCACTGCAACTACTACAACTACTGTGACTACTGCAACTACAGCAACTACTGCAACCACTACAACTACTGTGACTACTGCAACTACAGCAACTACTGCAACCACTGCAACTACTACAACTACTGTGACTACTGCAACTACAGCAACTACTGCAACCACTGCAACTACTACAACTACTGTGACTACTGCAACTACAGCAACTACTGCAACCACTGCAACTACTACAACTACTGTGACTACTGCAACTACAGCAACTACTGCAACCACTGCAACTACTACAACTACTGTGACTACTGCAACTACAGAAACTACTGCAACCACTGCAACTACTGTGACTACTGCAACTACAGCAACTACTGCAACCACTGCAACTACTACAACTACTACAACTACTGTGACTACTGCAACTACAGCAACTACTGCAACCACTGCAACTACTACAACTACTACAACTACTGTGACTACTGCAACTACAGCAACTACTGCAACCACTGCAACTACTACAACTACTGCAACTACTACAACTACTGCAACTACCGCAACTACTATAACTGGTAAAACTACTACAACTATTGAGACCACATGTACTAAAGTACAACATGTGTGTATTCCTACTACAGTTGCAGTACCTCCCAGGAGAATCGAGAGAGTTGGTGACTGACATCCTCCTCAGAGATCTCCTGAAACACAGACTTTAATTAGTACTACATGCTCAGTTTCAGGTCTGGTTTAGGGCCAGGGCTCAGGGTCAGGGGTTCAGGTGTGGCTCAGCGTCAGGGGTCAGGTCTGGTTTAGGGTCAGGGGTCAGGTACCTCTCCAGGCTGCTGTACTGCCCGGCGTCAGACGAGGCCCGGTTGAGTCCGGATCCACGCAGCAGCCGCACGGCGTCCTCGCGGTACAGCGGGTACAAAGGGTTACTGCTGAGGTCAGGCATATATCATAGGTCTCAGATATAAAAACATGTCTCTGAAGTGTTTTGCTCAAAATACCAAACAGATCATTGTAGCCCCTCCCCCTCTCTTTCAGCTGTTACTAAAGAGATGATTCTGGGTCTGTAGCTTTAAAAAGAAACTACTACAGGTTAGCTCTGAGTGTTAGCATGCTAATGTAAACACAGACCATATTACTTCCAGAACACGTCTCATTGTTTCTGACAGCAACGTTTCTGATTGGCCCGTGGGTGTAAAGCCCGCCCACATTTTAGTAATGTGGTCATGACGCAGCAAATCTGGATCAGCTCCGTTGTTCCCCCCGTTTTTAGAGATGTGGGTGCGGAGGAAAAGAGAGAGGGGTTTATTTCCTGACACTTTGTGAGTCTCCTGACACACCGGGGACACACCGGGGACACACCGGGGACACACCGGGGACACATGGTGATGTAGAGAAGACATCAGAAAGTGACTTTTGCATGATAGGAGACTTTTAATACAGGTGTAGTAACCGCTTTACCTGAGAGGGGAGGACTGGCTCGGAGACCGTGACCTCATCCGAACTAGGTCTGAACGAGCGTTCTGATTGGACGCCATCATGACCTGTTCCGGCACTGATTGGGTGGAGCTGTGGAAGTCCCGCCCACTCAGCCGGTAGTCTGCATGGAAAAAAATAAAATCAATAAATCATACTTATACATATAGTACATTTAATGTTGAGCTGCAGTGCATGCTGGGAGGTGTAGTGCATGCTGGGAGGTGTAGTTCACCTGAGACGACCCCGATGCCATCCTCCTCTAACTCACTGATCCTGGGAGCACCTGAGAAACAGAGAGGTTAAATTACATTAATCTATAACACACACACACACACACACACACACCACACACACACACACACACACACACACACACACACACACACACACACACACACACACACACACACACATACACACACACACACACACACACACACACACTTTTTACCTGCGTTATAGTATGGACCTTTGTCTGGTAAAGCATCATGGGAAAAAAGTTAAACAGAAGAAAAAACAAGATGAAGAAATGTATAAAGGACATGGAATAAATGTTATAATATAACCATCAAAGTGTGTGTGTGTGTGTGTGTGTGTGTGTGTGTGTGTGTGTGTGTGTGTGTGTGTGTGTGTGTGTGTGTGTGTGTCTGTGTGTGTCTGTGTGTGTGTGTGTGTGTGTGTGTGTGTGTCTGTGTGTGTGTGTGTGTGTATGTGTGTGTGTGTTTGTGTGTGTGTGTGTGTGTGTGTGTGTGTGTGTGTCTCACTCTGCAGACCCCTCCTCTGCAGGATGGGGGGGGTGATGGGCAGCTGCAGTTTGTACCAGTGAGGCTGATCATCCAGGAGAGCCGAGTCCAGCTGGACGATCACCTGGGGGGGAGTAACTGTACATTTACTCAAGTACTTAAGTACACTTCAGAGGTACTTGTACTTTACATGAGTATTTACATTTGATGCTACTGTGTACTTCTCCTCCACTACAGTTCAGAGGTACATGGTGTACTTCTACTCCACTACATGTATTTAATACCTTTAGTTACTTCACAGATGTGGATGAATGATGTGAAATATAATCAAGTGTTAAATCAGACTTTAGTTCCACCTGGAGTAAATTCACAAGCTACTCTGTAGTATACAAAGTCCTTCAAACTAGCTGCTCCTTTACGAGCTTTGAGAACACTTCAATGATCAATCATTATAAAACATATCATAGATATTATTCTGAAATGGACCAATCTGCACAATGACTACTTTTACTGTCGCTACTTTCACTATATTTTGATGATAATACTTTTCTACTTTTACTGTAACAGAGTATTCCTACACTCTGGTACTTCTAAGTACAAGATCTGAGTACTTCTACTTTTACTCAAGTACAAGATCTGAGTACTTCTACTCACCCCCTCCCCCCTGATTGGTTACCTCCCCCAGCAGTAGACCTTCTCCTCTGATTGGTTACCTCCCCCAGCAGTAGCCCCTCCCCCCTGATTGGTTACCTCCCCCAGCAGTAGCTCCTCCCCCCCCTGGTCCCAGGCAGTCAGCTCCAGGTTCCTCTCCCTCAGGTCTCTGTTCTGCACGGAGGAGAACATGAAGGTCTGGTTCCATCGAGGATCCAGAGACTTTCTGACTGTCTTCGTCCTGCGGTAGCTCCGATCACTGAGGGAGGGGGGGAGAGAGAGGGAGGGGGGGGAGAGGGTCTGTCAATCAGAGAGACTCATCACTGAGGGGGGGGGGGGTGCAGCATAATGAGATGAAGACGGCCTCCTGACGACACTTTAGCTCAAAAATACTTTTCCCATCGACTTACATTAGGAAAGAGATAATAAGGGCTAAATGATAGGAGGTGGGGCTTAATGGCAGGAGGCGGGGCTTAATGGAAGGAGGTGGGGCTTAATGGCAGGAGGCGGGGTTTCTTTATTGTTCCCTTTATTATTTTATAAGGTTTTATATTTTGATGCTACACATAAAGCTGTTTGGCTCCTCTTTTATTCTGAAAGGTCTTCCCCCTCACTTCCTGTGTGCACACGACCCTGAATCAGGTGTTTACCTGAGGATCAGCTATCAGAACGGGTTCTCATGTTCTCACCTGCGGTCCGGCAGGAAGTAGATCTTAACGAACGGGTTCTCATGTTCTCACCTGCGGTCCGGCAGGAAGTAGATCTTAACGAACGGGTTCTCATGTTCTCACCTGCGGTCCGGCAGGAAGTAGATCTTAACGAACGGGTTCCTCGGTCGGCTGTCGGCCCGGACAGGAAGCTCTTTTGCTCCAAGAACCGTCACGATCAGCTGATGGCCCACTTTATCATACCAGAGCTTCACCTGGAAGAGGACAGAACACTGGAGAACACTGGAGAACCCAGAGAGGAAAACCCAGACAGGAGAACCAAGAGAGAGGAAGTAAGAGAGAGGAACCCAGAGGAGAGCAAAGAGAGGAGAGGAGAACCAAGAGAGGAGAACCCTGAGAGAGGAAGTAAGAGAGAGGAACCCAGAGGAGAACAAAGAGAGGAGAGGAGAACCCTGAGAGGAGAACCCAGATAGGAGAACCCAGAGGAGAACCCAGAGAGGAGAACGCCACAGGAGAACCCCCAGAGGAGAACCCACAGGAGAACCCCCAGAGGAGAACCCAGGAGAGAACCCAGAGGAGAACCCAGAGGAGAACCCCTCTACAGTACCTGGATCCTGGGGACCAGAGGACGCCTGTTGCCGGTCTGAAACACATCACCACGGAAATGCAGTTAACTGAGAGCTGATTGGCTGATGTGCAGTGTGATGGTGGAGTGCATGCTGGGTAAACTTACGGAAACCTGGTTGGAGAGAACGCTTGGTCTGATGGGTAAACCTGGAGAGAAGAAAACACTTTCAGTCTCTGTGTGGTCCTTGTTGTCTGGTGTTAGTGGTTGTTGGGTCGTGTTGTGAAAACACTGAACGTCCTCTTCCAACATGAGAGTAACATGATAACAAAGGTATCCCAACTGCAGCTGTGTGCATGACAGGATGTATGATTACCTAGAAGAGCATCAGGACTGTTTTAGGCATATGATAGCTATGTGATTAACATGATGATTCAGCCTCTATGGAGATAGACATATGACAAGCATGATCATTTCTGACGTGGAGCTAATCTGAACTAAACATTGAATACTGCTTTCTATTCCTCCATCTTGTGACTGTGTAACTCCCTCTCTTGGATATCAGCATGTGAAGGACACTGTTCAGGAACTAGTTGATGATCTGTATGTGATGACTACTTCCATTCTGGAGAGGATCACAAATACATGGATCCTGAGATTGAAGCTCAAGCCGGGGACCAGGGAGATCTTTCTAACATTAGGTATCATGAAATAATATTCAGATTGATTGAAATGTAATACATTCATATTCATATTAAAACCTTTTCAAATATTAAATCTATATATATATTGTGACAGCTGTCGGCTCAGATTGTTCTCTGATTGGTCCACCAGAGACACACACAGACTCCCTCTCTTGATATACAAGAGAGGGAGTCTGTGTGTGTCTCTGGTGTCAGTAGGTGTGTGTCTGTGTTGATGAACTTACTGGAGTCCAGCAGCAAGCCGTCTGTTCTGGAAACCTCTCTGAGGAACAGAAGAGTAATGTGTCAACATCAGGTGTGTGTGTGTGTGTGTGTGTGTGTGTGTGTGTGTGTGTGTGTGTGTGTGTGTGTGTGTGTGTGTGTGTGTGTGTGTGTGTGTGTGTGTGTGTGTGTGTGTGTACCTGAGGGGGCGGGACACCATCAGCTCCACCTGAGGCTCAGGTTGTGAGTCCAGGATAACGTTGTAGACTTCGTTAAACGAGGCTCCCTGTAGAACCTGACCGTTCCACTCCAGAACCTGATCACCTGAGAGAGGGTTAGTTCAGGTGTGTGTGTGTGTGTGTGTGTGTGTGTGTGTGTGTGTGTGTGTGTGTGTGTGTGTGTGTGTTACCTGGTCTCAGCTGCCCCACAGTGTCAGCCAGACTTCCTTTCTTCACCTTCGTGATGAACGCACATAGACGACCAGACTCTGTCATCTTCCCCCCAACAACCTGAACACATGAGCAAAGTAACAGAGAGGAGGATGAGGAGGAGAGAGAGGAGGAGGAGGAAGAGGAGGAGGAGTCTCACCTTGAGTCCCAGCAGGGCTCCGGTGTCTGCAGGAATCGACCCGTCCTTCATCCTCTTGTTCAGCACGATCCGACCAATCAGACGCTCTCCATCCTTTGACGGTTGCCAGGTGACCGGATGCTGATGAGAATGTAAAAACATGTGGTCGCTAAGCAACAGCATCAGTTGATTTCAGCCAATATGTGACACCGAACAGGAAGGAGGGGGCGGGGCTTAGGGGGGGGGGCTTACCAAAGACATCGGTGCAGCCTCGCCGTCCCACCATTGGCCGTCCATTTCTCCTAGCAACAGGACACATGGGTCAGAGGTCAGACTTCCTGTTCCACACACACACATACATATCCTCCCCCTCTGTGTGCTGCCCTACAGGTACATGGAACAGCTTAACCTCAGAGAGACTCAACGTGTCGCCTCTAATCCCTCTGTACTAAGCAGCTTCACACACGCACACACACACACACACACACACACACACACACACACACACACACACGCACACACACACACATAACATGTATACATCACATCAGGGGACATTAAATTGACTTACATGCATTTCCTGGAGACTTATCCTAACCTTAACCATAACCAACACCTGCCTAACCAAGTCTTCACCCTAAAATTAATGATTGCCCTCATGGGGACCTCCATTATGTCCCCATAAGGGGGGCGAGTCCCCACACGTGACTGTGTAAACAGATGTAGGTCCCCACAAGGATGGTAATGCTAGGCCACACACACACACACACACACACACACACACACACACACACACACACACACACACACACACACACACACACATACAAAGAGTACTCACAGGTGTGTCTGAGGGCCATGAAGGAGGTGGGGCTTCAGAAGGGGGCGGGGCTTCAGAAGAGGTGCTGTTTGCTGCTTCTCACGCCTTCCTGTAACTTCCTGTCTCCGAGCCCATGGTTGCAGTCGAATAGTCCAAAAATCAGCTCCTAAGTTCTAACCCTATCGTCTATCCCTTGACCTCTGAGTGAAACGTCACAGGGTTAAGGGATAGTGGATAGGATAATTCAAAAGGACTTAGGAGAAGAGACTGCTTTGAGAATCCGACTGCACTTTCACTATCTGACGTGTTTATGATGCGCCAGCGGACGTCATAAATGTGCGTCTGCTGCTGTGGGGAAACTATGGAAACTACAGTTTTCTATACAGCGGACTACAACATGGATGTTTAATAAGAACGAGGGACTACTGTAAACTCATCTAGAGACTCTGCACCGTGCTCTGATGCTGTTGCTTTATGCTTTATGAACGGGGACAACAGAGAAACATATTCTTCATGACCAAAGTTGGAATTAAATAAAAAAGGAAAGTGAAACTTATGCTTGTCACCCTCTCCCTCCGGTCCACATTAATACAAATGATCCCAATACGTATGATTGTATGAAAAGATCTTAAAATCAATACAAATGTATTTATTATAAACGTTAGTCCTTAACATCTATCACTGTGTATATCACCATTCAAACATCTTTTAAAAGTTGAACAAACCCCACACAGCTTAGTAAAGACTGTGAAATGTTGACTTTATTTGATCATTTCAGTAAAAACTAACGTTCATATTTCTCTATTTGATTATAATACTGATGAACGTTCAAAACAAAGCACTTTGGCAACTTACCACATACGTTTTAAAATGCTTAATAAGCACCGTAACTTTCATGATATCATTTCTCGGTCATAATCGTTTTTTTTCTGTGAACGGTAAATGCTGCGGCCGCAAGGCATTGTGGGGCAGCATTTTCTCCTCTCCTTTAGGTTAGGGAGGTCCAGTGGTTCCTAAGCTAAAGGAGGTTATAAAGGAAGTTTGAAACCTCCTTTCCTTTCATTTAGAGAATTGGAACGGCACTTATCATGGCTGCCACTGAGGGACTTCCGTGTCATTTCACTCCGTTAGGAAGGTTCCTAAGCTAAATGGACTATTGGACCGCAACCCATCTCTCTGTCTGTTAGCTCAAACTAGCTTCCTGCTGACTGCTGCTGCTAACCTGTTGTTAGCCTGCTGTTAGCCTGTTGTTATGCTGCTGTTAGCCTGTTGTTATGCTACTGTTAGCCTGTTGTTATGCTACTGTTAGCCTGTTGTTATGCCACTGTTAGCCTGTTGTTATGCCACTGTTAGCCTGTTGTCAGCCTGTTGTTAGCCTGTTAACTGCTGCTGCTAACAGCAGTTATGCTACTGTTAGCCTGTTGTCAGCCTGTTGTTAGCCTGTTGTTATGCTACTGTTATCCTGCTGTTATGCTACTGTTAGCCTGTTGTTAGCTGGTGGAGATTGTCAAGTTGTTTGCAATTAAACCTCGACCCGCTCTACCTGAAGTCCAGCAGATCAGTCTGAAGTCCAGCAGATCCCCCTGAAGTCCAGCAGATCACTCTGAAGTCCAGCAGAAGTCCAGCAGATCACTCTGAAGTCCAGCAGATCACTCTGAAGTCCAGCAGATCACTCTGAAGTCCAGCAGAAGTCCAGCAGATCACTCTGAAGTCCAGCAGATCACTCTGAAGTCCAGCAGAAGTCCAGCAGATCACTCTGAAGTCCAGCAGATCACTCTGAAGTCCAGCAGAAGTCCAGCAGATCCCCCTGAAGTCCAGCAGATCACTCTGAAGTCCAGCAGATCACTCTGAAGTCCAGCAGATCCCCCTGAAGTCCAGCAGAAGTCCAGCAGATCCCCCTGAAGTCCAGCAGATCACTCTGACGTCCAGCAGAAGTCCAGCAGATCACTCTGAAGTCCAGCAGATCACTCTGAAGTCCAGCAGATTACTCTGAAGTCCAGCAGAAGTCCAGCAGATCCCCCTGAAGTCCAGCAGATCCCCCTGAAGTCCAACAGATCACTCTGAAGTCCAGCAGAAGTCCAGCAGATCCCCCTGAAGTCCAGCAGATCCCCCTGAAGTCCAGCAGATCACTCTGAAGTCCAGCAGAAGTCCAGCAGATCCCCCTGAAGTCCAGCAGATCCCCCTGAGGTCCAGCAGATCACTCTGAAGTCCAGCAGATCACTCAGAAGTCCAGCAGATCCCCCTGAGGTCCAGCAAATCACTCTGAAGTCCAGCAGATCCCCCTGAGGTCCAGCAGATCACTCTGAAGTCCAGCAGATCACTCTGAGGTCCAGCAGATCACTCTGAAGTCCAGCAGATCCCCCTGAAGTCCAGCAGATCACTCTGAGGTCCAGCAGATCACTCTGAAGTCCAGCAGATCCCCCTGAGGTCCAGCAGATCACTCTGAGGTCCAGCAGATCACTCTGACGTCCAGCAGATCCCCCTGAAGTCCAGCAGATCACTCTGAAGTCAGATGTGTCTCTGTGTCTGTTGTGCATCAGTTGTGTGTCTGTGTGTGTGTGTCTGTTGTGCATCAGTTGTGTGTCTGTGTGTGTCTATTGTGCATCAGTTGTGTGTCTGTGTGTGTCTGTTGTGCATCAGTTGTGTGTCTGTGTGTGTCTGCGATGCCTCTGCAGGCTCGGCTCTATTCCTGTGTCTCAGGGACGTCTAAAGCAGCTAATCCACTCTCTCTATAATCCCATTAAGACTGAGGGACAGAGACCGGAGAACAGTTATGTTCCAGTCCTGATCAGATCAGCTGACGGTCCTGTAGGGTTCTGCAGGTCAGTCCTAGGTTCTGCAGGACAGTCCTAGGTTCTGCAGGGTTCTGCAGTCCTCAAGTGTGACTCCTGTTCTCCTCTTTCCCTCCAGGTGTCTCCAGGGCAGCAGAGATTCTAAGCCAATCAGAGCTCATAATCTCTGACCAGCTGACCTCTGGCCAATCACATGCAAGCAGCAGATTTAATCTCACTATACAGAGAGAACCTGCACCCATAAAATGTTCTCAAAATACTTGAGAAAAGTAGAAAATACTTTTTCAAAAAATCTAAAAATCCTTGCATTTTCTGAAAATGTTGACTTTTTCTGAAACTACACATTTTTCAGAAAATCTCAGGATTTTTCGGAAATCTCAGAATTATGAATTTCCTGTAAATTCTTCTCCGATTTCAAAATCCTGACATTTTTGTAGACATTTTTCTACTATTCACACACACAC
This sequence comes from Trematomus bernacchii, assembly GCF_902827165.1. Classification (NCBI taxonomy): domain Eukaryota; kingdom Metazoa; phylum Chordata; class Actinopteri; order Perciformes; family Nototheniidae; genus Trematomus; species Trematomus bernacchii. The sequence continues at coordinate 28,807 of NW_022987564.1, forward strand.
CTTACACCACACTACAAACACACACCTCACACCTCACACCACACACCACACACACACACACACACACACACACACACACACACACACACACACACACACACACACGACTGTGAAACTCCTGAACTCTGTGAAGAACATCCAGAACACCTTACTCCACACTACAAACACACACCTCACACCACACACACACACACACACACACACACACACACACACACACACACACACACACACACACACACACACACACACACACACACACACACACACACACACACACACACACACACACACACACACACACACACACACACACACACACACACACACACACACACACACACAATCAAAGTCAAAGTCAGCTTTATTGTCAAGAATTCTACATGTTGTACATCCAGAAATCTCGAAATATCGTTTCCCGCAGTCCTACAGTGTGACATATATACATCAAACAAAGGGCCTAGATAACCGGGGTATACAGTTTAAAATGTTAATAATATATTTAAGTGTTCAAAGTACAGTTTCAGTGCAGTAGCAGCGGAGATGGGCAGAAAAGTGACTGGTGCTGGATGAGGGGGGTTGTGTGTGTGTGTGTGTGTGTGGGGGGGGGGGTTTAGAGTCCAGGACCATTTGGGGCAGGGGAGAAAGGTCGGAGGCAGGGGTGGAGAGTTCAGGGGAGAGATGTCAGAGAGGGAGGGAGGGAGGGAGGGAGGGGAGAGAGTTCAGCATCCTGACCGCCTGGTGGAAGAAGCTGTTGCCCAGCCTGGAGGTGCGCGAGCTGAGGCTGAGGAACCTTCTTCCTGAAGGCAGGCGGCTGAAGAGGCTGTTGGAGGGGTGGGTGGAGTCACCCGCAATGCTGAGTGCTTTGCGGGTGAGGCGGGTGTTGTATATGTCCTGTAGTGATGGGAGTGAGGCACCGATGATCCTCTGGGCAGAGTTCACTATGCGCTGCAGGCTCTTGCGGTCGGCGGCGGTGCAGCTTCCGAACCACAGCGTGATGCAGCTGCTGAGGATGCTCTCGGTGGCGCCTCGGTAGAAGGACAGCATGATGGGGGGTGATGAGGTACAGGCGCTGCTGGGCTATACACACACACACACACACACACACACACACACACACACACACACACACACACACACACACACACACACACACACACACACACACACACACACACACACACACACACACACACACACACACACACACACACACACACACACACACACACACACACACACACACACACACACACACACACACACACACACACCTTACACCACACTATACACACACACACCTTACACCACACTATACACACACACACCTTACACCACACACACACACTTTACACCACACTCAGGGGCGCCGCCAGGGATTTTGGGCCCCATGAAAATAGTTCACATTGGGCCCCACCACCAGGCACAGGCCCCACCACCAGGCCCACTGCTGTAACCACACCTCCAGAACCCAACCCACTCATATATGCTTTACATAACTCTACCTGTACAGGCTTGCATCTATCTTGTAGTCCAATACTAACTGCACAATATTTACTGACACTGAGCTGTGAAAATATAACACTGTGCAGACGTGCAACATTCTGCTGCAATAGAATTCACTATTTGATATAAGACTAACATTCCTGACAATAGATCTCAATAGTCATCTTTTATGGTGTACATGCCTTTTTAATAATAACGTTTTTGAATGGAACATTCATAAATCAAAATAAATATAACTTAAATATACATGACCTCTTAAATTAAAATAAAGTGAACATTAACACCAATATCATCATTTATAAAATGCTATAATACCAAATTTAACATAAGCAGCAGATTTTATTATTAAATATACCAACTACAAAATAAGTGGGTATTAAAGTGTAAATGGACAACAAAACGGAAATGGAAATGAAAAGGCCTGATGGTGGTGCTAAATCAGAGCCTATTACCTGTTCTCAGTCTTTTTCTCATCATGCATCTTGTGTGTAGTGATCCAATATCGTTACCATAGCCTTGCCCTTTAACAGTTATTACGAGCCCTTGCTCAGCCTCTCACCAAGAGCCCAGCGCCTAGCCTTCTTACAGTCACTGATCAAGTCCTTGAAGTCCAGCTTTCTAGCCAACTGGCTTTCAATGGACAGCATGGCAAGACTGCAAAGCCTTATGGGGGTCAGGGCTGCTGAGCCTAGAGATGGATCTGTTGGTCCTGGCACCAGGGGGAGGGACAACTGATTTACTATGAATAGCTGCTAAAAATGTACCTGCATTTATTAAATGTCAGCTAAAAGAGGAGTGAAATGAAAAACCTCTGAATTTTCTGTGAAGATATTAACAGAACTTAATGTCAGCAAAACATTACAATTATTATTTACAATGGACTAAGCTTAGCTAACAGACTAATTTCCACCACTCATGGACCACACCCACCTTTTCTTTTGAAATACTGGGTGACATACTGTCACCCTTTAGTCCCTCTCTCTTGTCTTTCTCTCCTTTCTTTTCTCTTTTGAAAGCCTGACTTTGTGAGTCGTTGAGACATGGCACACACGTAAGTACTAGCATCCCTGCTCCTCACATGCCTCACTCTCTGCTAGAAAGGGCCGCACCGCGGTTGGAGGCAGGACCAAACCATTACATGTAAATAGAGGGGGGTGTACAGAGGCTTTGGATAATTAACTTTTGGAAGAAAAAAAGTTAAATGAATCGTAAGTTTAGTGAGTACATTATCGATATAACCTCCTATTAATGTTAATTATTGACGAATGATGAAAGGTTACATAAAACATTTTTTCTTAATGTTTAAAAATGTTTGGGCCCCTGTCAGTCACGGGCCCAGTGGCGGCCGGCCCATAGGGGCACCGCCCCCCTCTTCCCACATTTTAGATTGTCATTAACAATAAAATAAAAAATAAAAATATATTAAAAAATATATATATATATTTTATTTATTTGTAATGAACAAGGTAAATATTATATAGTTGGTATCAGTAAAATGTATAATCTACAATAAAATCTCGTTTAAAATTGTGTTACGATGTCTAAAGTTACTGATAAGTCACGTGTTTCCTGCCTGGCCGCAGAAATCTTTGCCCGTGTATCATTACCCTCTCTCGTCTGGGCGCTAAGAAAAGAGCCCTAAGTGCAGCAGCAGCCAATCAATTGCTGACTGTTGCTACCTGAAAAGTACTATGCCACCAAAACATAATTTCAGCCAATCAGCGTCGTCAAATCTGATGGTCAAAGGGCTACAACTTCAGCGCCCAAGGTAGTCTGTGAGTTGTTTGGACTTGTATCCAAGGTGACGCTACAGTAGTTGATGAGGATGGCTGCATGTGCAGGTGGAGACTCCGGACCTCGGTCCCCGCCCAATTCCGTCCAAGCACTGTTATCAAATCCTTTTGAAAGGAGAAGTTTGGGAGAGAAATTGTTGGTCAAAGACCTTGGACCGGACCAACCCGATTTGTCTATATTACATGACATGTTACTTGTTAGACGCTTTTATCCAAAGCGACTTACATACTCAATACTGTGGGCAATCCCCAGAGGAGCAATTTGGGGTGAAGTGTCTCAGGGACACAACGACATGCTGACTGCAGTGGGGTTTGAACCTGTGACCATCTGATCCCAACACCAAGGCTCTATCCACTGCACCACACGCCTCCTTAAATATATATATATATTATATATCACAGCAAGCTCGTGAAAAAAACAAAAGTTATCAACGAGGCTTCTCACGTAGCTGGTACACAAAAAAGGCTTGGCTAGCTGGATGCAAACAGGTAAACGCTGTCTTTTGTTTCCCATGCTTACTCTTCAAACAGCCGGGGACAGATACTGTTGTGTTCAAAATTCCAGGAAAGACAGACGACTTCTACGTTTTTATTATGAGAGAGCAAAAGATATATATCACTTGACCAAGGACTCCGTCAGGTCGAAGAAATCTCAGGCAGCAGAGCTGTAATCTGTAACCACCAAATCCGTCAAGAGCCTCCAACCTCGTGCGTGCATACATTTTATTACACAGGGCGTTGCCCGTACATTTATGATTGGTCAAGACTAGCTGAGGAGATACCATGGTTTAGACTTGGTTCTCTTTGGTTGGTGCACAGACTTAGAAAAAAGTCTCTTGGCAACACGATCCTCCAATCAGCATTCGGCCGGCCTGTGGAAGTCCCTCCCTACTCTGGCTCCATCATACTCATTTGTTTTCTCTAACGTTTCTACAGAGAAAGTGGAATCTTCATGAGGCTGCTTCCTCGCTGTGAGGCTGCTTCCTAGCTGTGAGGCTGCTTCCTCGCTGTGAGGCTGCTTCCTCGCTGTGAGGCTGCTTCCTCGCTGTGTGTGGGAGCTCACCCAAAGCATGAGGGAGGATACGACATGAGGGAGGATACGAGGAGGGAGGATACGACATGAGGAACAACACACCAGGTACAGGTACAGGTACAGGCACAGGCACAGGCACAGGCACACACACACACACACAACACACACACACACACACACACACACACACACACACACACACACACACACACACACACACACACACACACACACACACACACACACACACACACACACACACACACACACACACACACACACACACACACACACACACACACACACACACACACACACACACACACACACACACACACACACACACACACACACGACTGTGAAACTCCTGAACTCTGTGAAGAACATCCAGAACATTCATCTGATTGCATCTTGATATATATATCATATTCCATGTACTTGTATACAGACTCTTCTTACACTATTTCTATGTTATTTGTATTAACTTGCTCATCTCAAAACATTCTCTTCACTATTTGATCTGTTTTATTAGTTTTATGTCCTATATATATTCATGTTGCTCTGCTGGAGGAGGACTTCAGTTTCTCCTCTCCAGAGGCCTGTACTACGAAGCCGGATTTTCTCTTAGCCGGCTAACTTCAGGGAAAACTCGGGCTTTCCGGTCCTACGACGCTGGTTCTCTTTTTAGCGGGCCAGATCTCCATGGTAACTTATGCTGAGCGGCTAACCTCCTCGGGAGGAGGTTAGGTTGCAGGCTAAGAGATCAACTCAGTGAAAGCACCGCCTGCTGACCAATCAGAGCTCCGTGTGCGGAGTTTAAAGCTATCAAGTCATATTACAGGATAGAGGAAATACAGAAAAACTGCCGTTGCAGGAAAGACGTCCGGCAAAAATCAACTGACTGTGTGAACGTGAACATTTATAGAATATCCCCTCCCATCTTCAGAGCAATCTGACTATTATAATATTAGCGTTAAGAAAGCTTAAATATCTGCCACAACATAAGTAACCGGATCAGAGTAACATTACGTACAGTCCGCGGCACTGTGAGTGCAGACGTCGATGTGTCCCATTATCATTCATATCATATCACATCATAATGTATCATATATTTCCTTATCTGAGTCAGCTGAGCCGTATCTGGCCGGGCAACACTCACAGTGTCACATACTGTATGCAGAAGTATTATTTTAAGCAACACATTAAGTTGACGAAACACTCGAGTCAAATGTAATTAAAGTCAGATCGTGTCTTAGACGGGGCAGTGATTTCATAAACCTGTTAATGTACGCATTCAAACACTTTTTCTTTTACCAGCTGTATTCACCTTGCAGGTGCAGCTATGTGGCTTTTATCCTGGATAAAGTGTTTAAGTCATGGATGTTTAAAGTTTAACTTCTTCATATTTGTCTAATATTAAAGTTCACTTTTCATTCAGGAAGTATGACGCTGCGCTGTCAGTACGCTTGTCCATGTTTGAGATTGGTCGAATGCTCCAAATACCACCCCTTTCATGTGAACGCGCACCTAACTAGATAGGACACGACTGGCTTGAGCGATCCACTTGATAACCAGCGTCGTAGGACAGCTTAGCAAGAGCCCGTATGTTTTGGATTGGGCCAACCGGCTAACTCCAACATATCCAGGTTAGGTTGAACCAGCTTCGTAGTACAGGCCTCTGGTCTCCTCTGAAGCTGCTGAGCACGTGGTGAGAGAGACTTGAATATAATTGAATTCCAGCTCCGTGCTCTTCTGGTTCCGAACCGGTTCTTCTCTGTAGCCTCAGGTGTGTTTCCACCGCTCAGAGCCCGACAGGTGCTGCGTCATGACGTCACCGTTCACAGCAACAACAACAACAACAACAACGGGGGACTGCGTCGGGTCGATGATCGTGTTGCTTTTATTCATACAGAGCCAGATTAAGTTAAAGGGGTGTTCCAGGGAACTCACCAAGTGTCAGAAAACACAACCCTCTCTATATTCCTCCATACCCAAATTTCTAAAAAAGGGGCTGCAACGGATCTGATAAAAACTGACCCAGATTTGAACACTGTCCTGACGTCAGGAGGTTACCATGGTTACCCTTCTGTTTATTCTCCGCTGTGGCTTTTTTTCTCCCTCCCCGAGGCAAGCGTTTGCTCCTGCTGCTTTAATTCAATGCAATCCCTCCCCGTCGAGGCAAGCACTGTAATTCTCTCCGGTTAGTCCACCAGCAGATGACAAACACCCACCTCTCCGCCTCTTCCAAGGAACGAGGGGACCGTGCGGCAGAGTTTCAGTTAGGTTTACTTTCGCCGGTCAAGATGTCCGTTAAAGTTTGAATCTTCCGGACAAAATTAGAAAAGTGCCGGTCAAAGATCTTCTTTGTTATTTATTGAGCTTTAAAACAAATGAATAACGACTCTATATAATAATATAATAAAACACGGAGGACGGAGATCTATTTTTCTCCCCCTCTTGACTTGATCAGAGCACGCTCCCCTCTCCTGCAGGGGGGCGTGGTCAGCTGCAGCTCACAGAATCAGCCCCGTAGACAGCAAACAGCAAATAGAGCGAAATGAGGCATGGCTAAAATGCATGATCTGTTTGGTATTTTGAAAACAGAAACGTATAAATATACCTTAAATAGGTATGGCCCTACAATATATCATTTAAATATAGCATGATAGGTTTCCTTTAAATAACTACTTCTCCAACCTTACACTTTTGTGTAAGGTTGGAGTGCCCTGGTTCATTTATCGTCTCTTTCTGTCCTTTGATTTCCGACAGCCGAGGGGGGGGGGGGGGGGGGGGGGCACCGCTGCCTCCAGAACCACAGAGAGGTTCTACTTCCTGTTGGTCTTCAGCTGAGTGTGAATCACCCCCTACTACTTCCTGTTGCCCTCCAGCCTCATGCAGCCTCAGGTGCCTCTTCAGGTGTCCGGTGACGGTGAAGCTCTTCCCACAGACTGAGCAGCTGAAGGGTTTCTCTCCGGTGTGGACCCTCATGTGGATCTTCAGGCTGCCCTTCTGGGCGCAGCTCTTCCCGCAGACGGTGCAGCTGAAGGGTTTCTCCCCCGTGTGGACCCTCATGTGTTTGGTCAGGTCCCCCTTCTCAGCGCAGCACTTCCCGCAGAAGGGGCAGCTGTAGGGTTTCTCTCCGGTGTGGACCCTCATGTGTTTCTTCAGGTCTGTCTTCTGCGCGCAGCCCTTCCCGCAGACGGAGCAGCTGAAGGGTTTCTCCCCCGTGTGGAACTTCATGTGTCGGTTCAGGTGTTCCTTGACGTGGAAGCTCTTGCTGCAGACGGAGCATTCGAAGGGTTTCTCTCCGGTGTGGATCCTCATGTGCCGGGTCATGTTCCCCCGGCCGCTGAAGCTCTTCCCGCAGAACAGGCAGCTGTAGGGCTGTTCTCCGGTGTGGATCCTCCTGTGGGCCGTCAGAGAGCCGCTGTCTTTGAAGGTCTTGTTGCAGCCGGTGCAGGGGAAGGGTCTCTCGCCCGTGTGGTCTCTGACGTGCCGGTTCAGGTTCCCCTTCAGGCTGAACCTCTTCCCGCAGAAGGAGCAGGGGAACGGCCTCTCTTTGTGAGACGACCCCACATCGCTCTCCGGACCGTCCCTGTTTGGGGCCCCGACCCCCGACTGAGCCTCGTCTGGGAGAGACCAGTCACTGTCGTCAGTCTCAGAGGAGTCCAGAGAGTTCTCCTCACTGATGGGTTCTAACCCTGGATCTGGATCCTGGTTCCTGGCTGGTCCTGGTCCTCCACAGTCCTCTCCATCTGGTTCCACAGTGTCTCTTTGATGAAGATGACAGGACTGAGGCTCCTCTTCATCATCTTCACTCTTCACAGGGACAGGAGTGAAGGTGGGCTTTAGCTCCTCCTCCTCCTCTTCCTCTTTGATGTGGGGGTGGGGCTCCTCCTGCTGGGGACCACCTCCGTCAGCCAGCTGCCCGTCTGCAGAGAACAGGAACGTTACACATATATATATACTCTTTCTCTCTCTCTCTGGTAACTGTATTCTATGTTCCCTCTGGAGTGTGAGTCTGTCCGTCATTACCTGTTCTAACGAGACATATCTAATAACACCTCAGTGTTCACAAATACAGGGACATGTGTACATGTGCATACACACATACATACGCCTCAGCCTCACACAGTATTATACATGAGACAGCTCTGTGTCACCTGTCACTCACTGTGTCACCTGTCACTCACTGTGTCACCTGTCACTCTCTGTGTCACCTGTCACTCACTGTGTCATCTGTCACTCACTGTGTCACCTGTCACTCACTGTGTCACCTGTCACTCTCTGTGTCACCTGTCACTCACTGTGTCACCTGTCACTCACTGTGTTACCTGTCACTCACTGTGTCACCTGTCACTCACTGTGTCACCTGTCACTCTCTGTGTCGCCTGTCACTCACTGTGTCACCTGTCACTCACTGTGTCACCTGTCACTCACTGTGCCACCTGTAGTACTCGAGTTGAGGGGGGATGAGGGGCGATGGCATCCCCCCTGAAATAAAAACGGTCAAAATCATCCCCCTTCTAAAACTGCCATCCCCCCTTTCCATCCCTTATGTTATTTTATCAATTAATTTCAACATTAATTTTGCGCATATTGAGTAAAATACTGTTGGCGAGGGAGCACGCACACATGCAATGACATTTTTACCAAGTCACTGACGCTATGCTATGCGAGTGCCGTGATGTGCCTGTTTGATTGATGCCAGAAGCTGCATAGCAGCACTAGCGCAGGTAACGGTCATCACAATGGCCAAGCGACCAGGAGGACAACGCAATCTGAGGGACTTCATATTTAAAAAGACTAAAAATAACATTTCAGGTAAGTCAAGAGTCAGTAATCTTAGTCATTACTCATTACTTTAGTCACCAAAGGTGGAATCTATGGACATAAGCAGCAATAACAACTTAGTTTGGAGTTTAGCTACGTTTTTCTCTCGTGTTAGCTAGCTGGTAAGACTCAAAACTGTTGATGAAATGATACCACCAGCACCAGAAGAGCTGAAACCCCTCCTTCAAGCAGTGAACACAGCTGAGTGTGAACGTGGGTTTAGTCAGATGAACATGTTAACCACAACTAGAAGCTCCCTAGAGGTAAAAAGCATGTCAGCCTTGCTTTTCATCAAGTGTGTTGGCCCTCCACTGAACAAGTTCAGACCAGATGTATATGTCAAGACTTGGCTTCAAAGCCATTGCTTAGCTAACAATCCGAAAGCAAGAGCCAGAAAAATTGAGACCAAAAAGCATGATTATGAAAATCTTTGGAAACTTCTATGAGATGGGGGAGAGTGGAGTAGGCAGCCATTGACACAATTGGTCCTATTTTGTATTATCTGTATAATCTTTTAATATATTTTCATATTTTGTAAACAATTTCAATTTGCACTTAATGCCCTGTTAAAAAAAGTAACATTGGGAATGTTAACATAAAAGATTTGTATTTGAACTGCAATAAAATGATGACGGATCAATTTTGTTCTAATATTTTTCCTCAATTTTTTCATGAAGTGTTTAATTTACATAATGATTTCATTAATCACGATACAAAATTAACCCTTTAGATACCAGTTTTGATCGTATACCAGTAACTGCTTTTTTGAAAAAATACACTATAATTCAATATTCTAAGATTTGTACCATAGACTTCCATTATAACCACATTTTTTTATCCCCTCCCCCCCTTTAAATTAAAGTGAAAAAAAGATTTTGCACTAATTGTCCTCTGCATTTGACCCTAAATGTTAGTGGTGCCATGGCAGCCCGGGGACCGACTCCAATTCTGAGGTGCCTTGGTCAAGAGCAATGACAGGAGTATCTGAACATCCATAACATGCATGTTGTTTTAGGAGTATAATAATTATCTTTATGCTGGTTGGTCTCCCACCCTCTGCTGGGTTATCAGCTAAAATTATGTCCCCATATGATAAAATCCACCATCCCCCCTGATTTCTTTTTCCAACTTGAGTACTGCCTGTCACTCACTGTGTCACCTCACAGTGTTCCTGTTTCCTCTCGGGCCGTGCAGCCTCTCAGCCAGCCATTAGCCTCTGGAGCTAACGTTAGCATTAGCCTCTGGAGCTAACGTTAGCATTAACCTCCGGAGCTAACGTTAGCCTTAACCTCCGGAGCTAACGATATCATTAACAGCATTAACCTCCGGAGCTAACGTTAGCATTAACAGCATTAACCTTCAGAGCTAACGTTAGCCTTAACCTCCGGAGCTAACGTTAACGTTAGGTAACATTAGCATTATCCTCCGGAGCTAGCGTTAGCAGCACTGACCTGCTCTGCGCAGGCGCACTCTGGGCTCCCTCAGCACGGCCTCCGGCCTCTGGATGTCTCTCTCTCTGCGCTCCTCTCGCTCCTCGAACCCCTTCACGCTCTCCTCAAACTCCCCGAATATCTGCTGCTCTGCCACCGCCAGCCGCTCGCTGAGCATCGCTCTCAGCTCCGGAGGATCCGTGTGTTCCTCCAGCAGCTGAAGGAGGTCCTCCAGGAGGACCAGAAGCTTCTGCTGGACCGAGAGCCGGAGCAGCTGCAGCATCATGAGAGAGGGAGAGAGATTGAGAGAGAGAGAGAGAGAGAGAGAGAGAGAGAGAGAGAGAGAGAGAGAGAGAGAGAGAGAGAGAGAGAGAGAGAGAGAGAGAGAGAGAGAGAGAGATAGAGAGAGAGACACACACACACACACACACACACACGCACACACACACACAGAGAGAGACACACAGCTGGAACATGATTAATTTCTAAAGTCATGTTTGATGAGAGGAGAAATGTGAGCGTAAAGGAGCTCGAAGACGTTTCCTCTGAAAAGTAATTTATATATTACATTTATATTTATATAAAGATTATATCTTTATTGTCATCATACAAAGTACAGCGACATCTCGCTGCAGTTAGAAATAGACCCAACGAATGAAACAGTGTAAAAACAGAGGGATGACAGAAGGAGATGAAGCTCAACGTGCAAACACTTACTGCCTAAAGGGTTTTAGTAACCACAGGGTGCAGGTCGTACTGACAGCTATCCTAAAGGGTTTTAGTAACCACAGCTTGCAGGTCGTACTGACAGCTATCCTAAAGGGTTTTAGTAACCACAGGGTGCAGGTCGTACTGACAGCTATCCTAAAGGGTTTTAGTAACCACAGGGTGCAGGTCGTAGAGACAGCTATCCTAAAGGGTTTTAGTAACCACAGGATGCAGGTCGTACTGACAGCTATCCTAAAGGGTGTTAGTAACCACAGGATGCAGGTCGTACTGACAGCTATCCTAAAGGGTGTTAGTAACCACAGGATGCAGGTCGTAGAGACAGCTATCCTAAAGAGTTTTAGTAACCACAGGATGCAGGTCGTACTGACAGCTATCCTAAAGGGTTTTAGTAACCACAGGATGCAGGTCGTACTGACAGCTATCCTAAAGGGTTTTAGTAACCACAGGATGCAGGTCGTACTGACAGCTATCCTAAAGGGTTTTAGTAACCACAGGATGCAGGTCGTAGAGACAGCTATTTGTGGGGGAAACTTCTGTGTAGCAATGCATTGGGAGTCACCGACTCAGGAAGGAGACACGATGAGAGTTGAAGCTTTTGATGTCAAACACTGATGGGTTTATTCAGAGTATCGGCCGGAGGATTCACATCACAAGTCAAAGAGTCAGAGGTTCTGACTTCACGGTAGAGTTGCCACGTGAATTCTGAAGAGCCTCTCTCTATGCTAGACCTTTTAACTGGTTCACAGAGAGTAATCAACATCTCTGAAGGAGTAGACTAAACAGCTGGGAACACTGAACCACCTGCGTCCGACACTCATGGCCTCAAAGATTTCACATCTTAGAGTCCACAAACACCGATAAAGAAGTGCCTCAGCGTTCTCACAACAATTACCATTCGTGCCAGACAAGTTGACCGGTCACAAACTGGTAACAACAACACATATGGCACCAATGCCTTTCCCTGTTCCACTCTGAGCCTGTTTTTCAGGTCTCAGGCTCGAAAATGACATTCCCAGAACAAATGACCATATCTTCCCTTCTAAAAGGGTTAAATTAATAATCTTTTCTCAAAGTAATGATAAACCTGTGAGTTGGATGTAGAAGTGTCAGAATCAATATAAATGTTTTTTATTTTAAAGAAAATTCAGATTTTACATAGTAAAAAACTGTAAATTATAGTGTCCGTCCAAAAATTATTTTTTACAGATAGTGAAAACTACCCTTGGATGATGGGTTAGTAGACTAAAAGCTTTAGGAATCCAAAGTACAACATATAATAAGTACCCTGTATCAAGATTGATGCAAAACAAGTGAAATTTGACCTTTTTAGAGAGATTTAGCCAAAAACTGGGCCATCTGGGGTCATTTGGGTGGATTTGACCTATCTCTGGCCCCCCTTGCTCGATCTGGTTGGTTGACATACCCTTGTGACCGTTAGAGCCAATAGAATCGAAGGAGGAGACTCACATAGACACACATTGTAAAGAAAAAATGTTGCCGCTTCGCGTGTGGAAAGCGAAACTAAACTGGAGGAATGTCTCCTTCTGGAGTTTGGAAACTAAAACGCAGTTGTATTGCTTATGGATTATCAGAAATAATTTCAAAGAAGGCACAGACACATAGGATGAACCTATGGATTAACTGCAGCATCGTTTTTTTTATCGTTTTAATGCCATTGAAGACCACTTTTGACCAAGGTAAGCCATATTTACATGTTTAGCTTCTTGGCTCCACATGTGATGATGTACGCTTTCGTTGATAGCGTCGCGAATGTTTATCACTGAGTGTTGAGGTGGGCACCGTTAGATTCAGTGTCTCCAGGACACCAAAAAATAGTGTTTGGTTGTGCATCTAGGATAAGTAATAAGGGAGTTCTGAGTGAGTTTATGTGCCTTTGTCGGTCCCGTTTTTTCGATCGAGGCTAATTCAGAGGCTGAGTGCTAGCATTGTGGGGTTTTTTTGAAAAAAAAAATTAAAAAGATCAGTTAGCTGAGTTTCTTCCCGTTACATGGATATAACACATTCATAGTTTTATTCAATATTAAGATTCCTTAGACGTTGTTTCCTGCAAATGACACGTTTATCCGCCCGGTACCGGGGGGAAGGCGTGAAACAGGTTTAAAGGAGATAACAGACGTCAGAGTAGATCATAAAACGTCACAGAGCAAAGGTTAGATATCTAGCAGAATTATTCCTTAACAGTTCCTCTCTTTTTATCATTTTTGATAAACTTAAAACATTAGTCTAAGAATAATTTTGGTCAATACTTAAATCAATAGGCGTCTTCAGATTCGAGTGTGGTCTCACCTTACATTCAATTACATCACAAAGTAGAATAAGATTGAAACATTCAATCACAATGATTGATACAGGCAATCATAATAGGAAAAATTATCTCTCATCAGTGTTTGGAGCATCTTTTGTCAATAAGCACAATAATGAACACACATAAAACACAGATACATAATAGCAAAATATTTGTTTTAAACTAATATCTTTTATCATTTAAACCATTAGTTAATGTCATTTATCAAACTATAAAATCAAAACCAGCTTGCAGCTTAAAGATTTGCTTTAAGGCAATCACTAGTCAAAAGCATTTAAAACTTAGGATCATCAGAGATCCAGCTAAGGCATAAAATTCACAGTGGTGATTTGATCAATCTGTAATCTGCAAAGTTGCAGTGTCCTCAATTTTAGGATTACTTTACGTTTACTTCATTACGCTTTAGCCAAGAGTAAGGCACTTAGTCTTAGTAAAATCAGTACATTCATTTTAGTCAAGTACATTGTTCAAAATCTGAAAAGGAAAAGTTAGGCAAATATTCAAAGACTTTTGTAAAAACCTGGAAAGGAAAGATTAAACATTCTTAAAACTTTAATTCATACATTTGTAAATGCTACAACTGATCTGTACCAAATTAAGTCTATCAATTATTCTTATTAGCCATACTTACCTGAACATCTACTTATGGTACTTGGAAAGGGTTCTTCTGTGTTTATCTAATGTTGAAATATAGAATATCAATTTCTTTAAATTATACTTCTCTAATTTGAGGATCAAATATGCTACATAATTGTTATATGAATTATTATAAATATTTGTTTTGGGCCAAAACTGAAATTAATCCAGTACTTGAAACATCATTTTATGTCTGTCTGTGCATGGGTAATACATTAAAGAGTAGTGTTGTTAAGCCTGATTGCTAGATGATTAAGGATATTAACATTATCTGTTATAATATTAGAAATTCCTTATTATTCAATACCTTATAATCTGAAAATATTTATTTATTAATTTTGTTTAGTGTGAAAGTGTAATCTGATCTGACTAAATATATTTATCACCACTATTTAACACATGTCTGGTCATTGGAAATATAAAAAACAATCATTAATTGTACATCTTTAAACATCTGGTCATTCAATTCAAAGTTCATCTTTGTACGAGAGCTGGAAGAACATGTCCGTCAGTCTTCCTGACTCGTTCTCCTCCTCCCTTTATGACACCGAGTGTCTGGTGTGTAAAGGCATCCTGATACTGTAGATTAGCACTGAGATGCTGATTGGCTCAAACTCTTCTTCATCAGAGCGCCATATTTCAACCCCCCAATTGCTCTGCTTTTGTGTGGCTCATTCAGTGAGCACTGTAGCTGATCCCCCCAGTGAGACAGAGGCTCATCTGCCGGTATTCCTTCTGCTATCTGCTTGAGTGCAACTGCGTATTCCTGATGCATCCAGGTGTCCCCCCCGTGATGGGAGAGGTTAGGAAGACATCAAACTCCTCCAAGAAACATGGAACATTGTATTATAGAAGCCTCTGAAGCCCTCGCTCGTCCTGCAGGGTTGTCTGCTAGAGCCCACCGAGCAGAAAGATGAAGAGAAGAACCCCCTCTTATCAGAAAGGTGAAGAGAAGCATCCCATCTCGAACGACCTCGTGCTTCCTTGCACGTGGCTGGGGGTGCTCTCTGCACCCGGAGAGTGTGACCCTCTCTCTCTGACCCTTGGCCTTGAGAGCTGTCCTAGTTATTTGGTTAACACTTGATAGGGATGTTTTCTGAGTGAAGACAACTCAAAGTAATGGATTAGCACATTATCATTTAATTACAAAAATAGGCCCCTCAGAATTATTTGGGAGCCTTCCTGACACATGCACATTATCATTTTGAAGGTTTGTGTTAGTCATTGAACATGCAAGAATCATATACTCATCAGTCCATAGCAGAGAAATGTTATTGTAAGTTAAAGGTGAGCTTGTCCCTGTGGATATAACCCCTTCCCAATGATTCTAAATGTATATTAATTCACCATTTACCTTTTGATAACATATTAGTTTATCAGAAATATTTTGTCTCTTCCATAAAACATAGGTTTGAGAAATAAATTACCCAATATAAAATAAATTACTCAATATAATTGACTCTTCCCTCCCTTTTCTTACATATGTTATATATGAAATAATATCTTAGGAGTCTATTTAAGCATGGTATAGTTTATAATCTATTAATCGAGAAGACTCAGTATCACCTGTGTGCAGCTTACAAAAAGCCATTGTGATAAACATATATTATGCAGGAAATTGATACATTTGTTGAAAAACAAAGCATATCTGATTTGGGAGGAAAACTTTCATCCCCTTAACATCTGAGTTATTACTGAAGGCATAGCATGAATGATATTGGGTGTCTGAGGGTGTCATTACTGAGAAATGTCAAACAAAATCAAAACCTTACATTTGAAAACAGGTTTGCATTCCTCCACTGAAGGTGACGTTATCATTGGAAACAATAAAAGCTAATTGTTTTGATGTAGAATCTATACATTGAATCGTTAGAGCAGAACATAATGGTTGTATTGTAGCCTGAGTTTCGTGCAGCCTTTAGTTTTACTAGGTGGAAACATTGTCTATATAATGTGAATACATGTAGAACTAGACATTAAGAGGCCCCTGACATTAGGCCTATTTGAAACAATAGTAGGGGCTTTTAACAGCTCGCCAACATACAGGCATCCTCTGCATAGCAGTATGAATAGCCTTAAAAACAACCCACTCTGCGGTAACGAGAGTCATGTATCTGAACTAGGGCTGTCAGTCGATTAAAATATTTAATCGCGATTAATCGCATGATTGTCCATAGTTAATCGCGATTAATCGCAAATTAATCGCATGATTGTCCATAGTTAATCGCGATTAATCGCAAATTAATCGCACATTTTTTATCTGTTCTAAATGTACCTTAGAGGGATATTTTTCAAGTTTTTAATACTCTTATCAACATATGAGTGGACAAATATGCTTTATATGTTTGTTTATTATCATTTGAACAATGACAAATATTCTCATGAATATTAAACACAACAACCTCTGAACATTACAAATATTTGCCTCAATTCAACCTGGAACCTCTCTCATACAATAATACAATACAGTGTGTGTGTGTGTGTGTGTGTGTGTGTGTGTGTGTGTGTGTGTGTGTGTGTGTGTGTGTGTGTGTGTGTGTGTGTGTGTGTGTGTGTGTGTGTGTGTGTGTGTGTGTGTGTGTGTGTGTGTGTGCAGTGGTGGCTGGTGGAAAATATTTTAGGTGGGGCTGTGGAAATGGTGATCAAACAATACTAGAGGGGTCCGGGGGGATGCTCCCCCGGTAATTTTTTTTGAGAAAAGACCCCTTAAATCATGACTTCTGGTGATGTTAGAGGGGGGGGGGGGGGGAAGAAGGACAATTTGAGGCTTAAAAATATGAGAAGATACCTCCATAACTTCAGTGTGGTTAGCTATGAATCTTCCAAAACTTCCAAACACCTTGTCCTGGCCATAGTTTCTACAGCATAAAGTGTGCAACAGTACAGTATGCCCACACAAACTGCAGAACACCGGGGCTTTGGGAACACTGATTTAATTCCCATTTAACCTGTTAAGGGGCTTTTTTCCCCCGTTTCTTTTTTCTCACGTAACTGTGTCTCAGGGCTTCTTAACATGTAATAAACTATTCATGTGTCCTACTCAGAGGAAACGCATCTAACTGATGATATGAACCATGTTTACCGAAACAAAACACAAGTCTCACAAGAAGCGTCTAAATGAGCCCTGAGCGAAAAAATGCTAACGCACTCTAGGTATAAATCAATCGACATACTTATCGGATATGCAGTGGCGTTTTTATATGTACAAAAGTGGTGGGGCACAAAAAACTTAGATGTCTATATATAAGCTTCTGCAGTGACGTGCAGTGAGGTTCATGGCTGGTGAGGCACTGGCACTGACTCTTCAGGTTTACAAATATTATATTTTGACCTAAACCAAAATATAATATTATTTTCAAAAGCTTTTTTTGTCTGATGCTTCGATTAATTTTAAACAGACAGTTCAACAAAAGGATACCCAAAAAATGTAATTTTATCATTTAAATATTGAATTGTTCTCTCTTAGTAAGATCCCATTTTCAAAAAATTGCGGTCTTACCTTGACTTGAAGATGAAGTCCATTTGCCTATCCTTCTGGACAAACATTTCTATTACTTTTTTGTAAAAGTCCTCCTTATCTTCTAGTAGTTTCAAAAGTCTATCATAAATCTAATCGATAGATTTATGATAAAAAAATTATAAAAGTAGGGTAGACATGTGGATATTATCCGGCTGAACAAAACGTGCATTTATCTAACAGGTACGTTTCCCACAGATCTTATTTCGAGCTATTTTCTAAAATCCTATGGAGAAACCTCATTGCTTTTTTGCAGCTTACTTCCTGGTTTTAGGACGCGTCACTGCAGCTCTCTCGTCTCCTCTTCACACAGCACACTTTTCGCGGCACACGTACTTACAGCCAATCAGCTCTGAATGATGTGAGATGACGTATGGTGGGGATGGCAACTCTGTGGCCCTTTCTCATGTCATCAAATGTCCCTCCTCGACTCCTCGACTCCTCGGTCCTCCGGTAGTGACCCGGAAATGAATTTTAGCGCGCCATGTTGAAGGACATCTCATTTCTCGAAATGCACATCGAGGACCGAGCATCGAGCGTCGAGGAGGCTCTCTGGAGGAGTTATAACCGAGGATACACTGATGGGTCCTCCACGGTCCTCCACGGCTCCTTCGTGGATGCATTTCCGGCAACAGTGATGTTTCAAAGAGTCGAGACGCACGGCCGGACTGATCTCAGCCAATGACAGCTCTGCATGCATCCCCTGGATATTATTTTATTAACCGCTTTCATCGCGACGCGATGTTTACAGTGAGAACAGCTGTGAGGTCCGTGCAGAAAGCAGAGCAGTGTGTATAATATATATCATATCACTCAGTATAACAGGCCTACTCTCTTTATTTGCTTTAGTTTAGTAGATATCTACAAACAAAGTCGATATTTTTCTAAAACCATTTAGTGCTTCACATAATAAAATACACAATGGCTGTAGCCTGATTATATGCTTTAGGAGCTGTAGGTGCATGTGTGTGGTGCAGTGTGTGCGTAGATGCAGCGGACAGACAGGTCTCAGTTGGTTTGGTGTCCTCTGCTTACTTGTAATACTTGTAAATAAAACTTTTGGCCCGTCATTTATTTCCCTCATTGTAGCGACCAGAGAGGGGGGGGGGATATATCCAGCCCCACCTAGTGTCAGCAGAAAGTATTACACATAATGATTACAAAAAATGCAAAGAGATGCAAAAAAAGAAATAAAAAAATATATAAAATATATTTTAAGGTCATGTTTAATCATCTGATTAGTCTGTGTTCTTCTAATTAGTGTCTACAGTGCCGTTTTGAGCCATATGGGACAAAACCTGAACATGCCCCTCCCTCTCACTGTCAAAGTGAACGGAGCCTGTAAAAACTACACTGCGCATGCTCAGAGTATTTTTTGTGTGTGGCACAAAAAAAAAGAGCAGAGGGGCGTAGGCCCGTTCTCATGTCTTCAAATGTCCCTCCTCGACTCCTATCCTCGAGACTTAGTCCCGCCCACAGGAGATGCGAGCGGAGGAGCCGAGGAGGGGAACCGAGGAGAGAGGAGGGGAAGCAGCAGGCGGTTAGAGAAATGAGAACTCCTCTCCTCTGAGCGGTCATTTTAAAGAGACGTCCATTAATGATGACAGGAGGCACAGCAGCCCTCTGTCTGATGGACAGATGTGTTCATGACGACTTATATATTTACTTTTAATTCATTCACAGTGCGGTATAATGAGACAATAACAGGCTACAGATGCGGACATACACACAGACACACAGACACACACACACATATATGTATATATTTATATAAATATATACAATTTCAGAATCAAACAGAGCACTCTCATAATAACGTAACACTATCAGAGACTGGATATATCCCCCCCCTCCCCTCTCTGGTCGCTACAATGAGGGAAATAAATGACGGGCCAAAGTTTTATTTACAAGTATTACAAGTAAGCAGAGGACACCAAACCAACTGAGACCTGTCTGTCCGCTGCATCTACGCACACACTGTACCACACACACCTACACCACACACACGCACCTACAGCTCCTAAAGCATATAATCAGGCTACAGCCGTTGTGTATTTTATTATGTGAAGCACTAAATGGTTTTAGAAAATATCGACTTTGTTTGTAGATATCTACTAAACTAAAGCAAATAAAGAGAGTAGGCCTGTTATACTGAGTGATATGATATATATTATACACACTGCTCTGCTTTCTGCACGGACCTCACAGCTGTTCTCACTGTAAACATCGCGTCGCGATGAAAGCAGTTAATAAAATAATATCCAGGGGATGCATGCAGAGCTGTCATTGGCTGAGATAAGTCCGGCCGTGCGTCTCGACTCTTTGAAACATCACTGTTGCCGGAAATGCATCCACGAAGGAGCCGTGGAGGACCGTGGAGGACCCATCAGTGTATCCTCGGTTATAGCTCCTCCAGAGAGCCTCTTCGACGCCCGATGCTCGGTCCTCGATGTGCATTTCGAGAAATGAGATGTCCTTCAACATGGCACGCTAAAATTCATTTCCGGGTCACTACCGGAGGACCGAGGAGTCGAGGAGTCGAGGAGGGACATTTGATGACATGAGAAAGGGCCCCGGTCCTCCCGATGGCCAGTCCGGGCCTGCCGGTGAGCGTGGAAGTGTGGTCTGCCACAAGCGGGCGGCAGGAGCGGGGCTGTCAGCATCAGCTTGTAGATGGTATTTTAAACTCGATGCGCTCTGAAACTACGGGGCGGCCGAGGACAAAAAATACACTTTGATTGATTGATTGAAAAGTTTATTAACAGCTTGTATATTGGGTACAGTACAGTACAGCTCAAAACATACAATTGTTAAGGGGATGCAGACCAGAGAAAGACTTTCGTCTTGTTTACATCAGGGTCCCCCATTTCCAATTCATCATATCATTTAAGACATATAAGACATATTTGACATACAGATGGCTTATTTACAATTTACATACAGGTGGTTTTTTACATACAGATGGCTTATTTACAATTTTCATTTTAGATTTCGTTCTAATACATCCTAACCGGACATTTAAGACATACCAAGTCTACAGATATACAGTTAGTAACAGAGTCTAAAATGCGAGTATATACATAGATGGGGGGGGGAAGCTGTCCATTGTACGACAGGTTGAGATTTGTACCATTACCGGGGCCAGTTTTGCAATGCTCTCCCCCGAAGGTGCTCTTTAAGAGAGGTTTTGAAGGTAAGTATAGTTTTACTTTCCTTTACAGTTGTGGGAAGAGCGTTCCACCTTGATGTGGCATAATTGCGAAACGTGTATTCCCCCTTTTTTTGTGCCAAATCTGGGTTTTACATGATTTGTGGAGCTCCCTCTGGTGTTATGATCATGGTATTCCTTGACCTTTGGGAAGAATTTTGACATGTACATGGGTACCATAGAGGTGTAGTGGATCTTGTAGACCAGGCCCATTGCAAGTAGCTGTACTCTGTCGTCTACTCTAAGCCATCCTAGGTTGTCAAAGTGGGCAGAGGTGAGGTGGGTTCTAGATGAAAGGTCAAGCAGTAGTCTGACCAGTTTATTTTGCGATGTTTGAAGTTTTATTTTTAGCGCCTTGGAGGTGCTATGGTACCATGACGTGCAGGCATAGTCATAGTACCCTTGAATGAGTGCTCCTGCCAGAGTTTTCAGGGTGTTTTTGTTTACCAGAGAGGAGATCCGGTATAGGAATCTAGTTCTTTGATTGACTTTTTTTATTACATTGGATGCCATTTTGTCACAGGAGAGGTTTGCCTCAAGAATAGATCCTAGGTATGTAATTTCCTTCTTACTTTTGACAATAATGTCACCCACTGCAACTGAGAAGTCGTCGGATTTGCTGAGATTATGTTTCGAACCGAAGAGAATGGACTCTGTTTTACCCAGGTGTAATGATAATTTATTATCGGCGAGCCAGGTGCAGATTCTGCCGAGCTCGGAGCTGAGGGTTTTTTCAACCTGCAATCTGCTCCTGTCAGAGACCAGCAGGGCTGAGTCGTCCGCGAACAGGAACAAGTTGCAGTCACATGCGTTAATCGCGTTAAAATAATTAGTGGCGTTCATTTTTTTTTGCGTTAACTTGACAGCCCTAATCTGAACCAAATGCCCTAAGTGAAGCCGTTAGTCTCATCTGACTGACCCAAGGGTTGGTGCTGGTGTGACAAGGAGGCTTCCAAGTGTTTAAAGCAGATGTCAGCTTTCAGTTCATGGCTCAGTGGGGGGGAGCAGACCCATGTGAGACAGTATCAACGGCTGTAATGTTCAGTTTGAGGAGTGTCATTCTCTCTGGGAGCAGGAAATGGTGTCCATTCTCGGACCAGACCATTAATGTCATGTAGAGCAGCCATAGCATCTCTGTGACTGCACTCAGCCGGACTGCAGCAGGGCAGAACTGGGTGACTTTTAGTGAAGCCGTCCAAGGCCATAGATAAAATGGAACCACGTACTAACAAAAGGGACACAAGGTCATCAATGTCTCTCTTTACCTTTGGCCTAATTGTAAAACAAATTAGTGGAAGAAATGTGGAACACTAATCCATCATCATGTGACATTTAGAGTTAATTAAAATAATTACTTATGGGTTGAAGTCAAATTAACATTAACATTAGAACTAAAGTCAGTCAAAATTGGACGTACACGGATCAGAATCTAATCAATACACCATTTTCCCAGCTCTGTAATGAAAAGGATATCAAGATTAGGTACATTACAGGAGTGATAAAACATCCAAACATGCACACTTATCTTATTCTAGTAGAGATTAGAGGACGGGTCTAATGTTGTGAACAAAATGATCAAGTCAAGTTATTTTATTTATTTTATCTTATGTACCACATTTAATTTAATAATTAATCTTAAATTACTAATAACTTTAAAGAAGGCAACAATTTACAATGTGGATAAGGTGACTACTTATCCAAAGTGTGTGGGTGTGTGTGGGTGTGTGTGTGTGTGTGTGTGTGTGTGTGTGTGTGTGTGTGTGTGTGTGTGTGTGTGTGTGTGTGTGTGTGTGTGTGTGGGTGTGTGTGTGTGTGTGTGGGTGTGTGTGTGTGTGTGAACAGCCCAAGGTTAAAACATTTGGGACAGCAGTGAGAATGTTATGAGAAACAATTTGTTGCTTAGACTGAACTCGAAGAAGCTAGACTGGAACATTTTAAATAAATCAAAACACTTGTACATTAATTAAATACATTTGACATTTAGCTTGAGCTGGGTTCAATACTTTCTTTATGGTATTTCAATTGGGCTCAAGTAGAACCTTTACATGGATTTGGCTTGCAACACAAAGTGATACCGATCTCTGTCTGTTATGATTTGAAAGTCTCATGATTTAAAGTGTAGGGCTGTGAAGGAGAGGCCCTTGGAAAACAACCTCTACTTCTTTGTTAACTGTAATTACTTATTGTAAAGAGATTGCAACATTATACTTTTAAATAATTGCTCAATTCATTTAACACATTATATGCACACAGTAATGAAAACGTCAACAAATTTATTGATCCTGGCTTAACCAGCGACCTTTACTCTTTTGTTCATAAGCTCGGTTTCAGAAAACTTGTCAGTAGTTTAACAACTATTAGAATTGTAGTAATGTCTATGGAGACCAATTGGTTGATACGAGAAACCATTTGAAGCAGTTTAATAAAGAATGTTAAACTATATTTAAAACTGTAATTAAAACTTCAACTTATATTAATTATCTGAATCCAGTGGCCAGTTGGAACAGATAATCAACAAAGTTTCCATTTTGCAGCAACAGCGCAAAATGGTGTGTGGTATCTTCAGGTCGTACTGACAGCTATCCTAAAGGGTTTTAATAACCACAGGATGCAGGTCGTAGAGACAGCTATCCTAAAGGGTTTTAGTAACCACAGGGTGCAGGTCGTACTGACAGCTATCCTAAAGGGTTTTAGTAACCACAGGATGCAGGTCGTAGAGACAGCTATCCTAAAGGGTTTTAGTAACCACAGGGTGCAGGTTGTAGAGACAGCTATCCTAAAGGGTTTTAGTAACCACAGGGTGCAGGTCGTACTGACAGCTATCCTAAAGGGTTTTAGTAACCACAGGATGCAGGTCGTACTGACAGCTATCCTAAAGGGTTTTAGTAACCACAGGGTGCAGGTCGTACTGACAGCTATCCTAAAGGGTTTTAGTAACCACAGGGTGCAGGTCGTAGAGACAGCTATCCTAAAGGGTTTTAGTAACCACAGGGTGCAGGTCGTACTGACAGCTATCCTAAAGGGTTTTAGTAACCACAGGATGCAGGTCGTACTGACAGCTATCCTAAAGGGTTTTAGTAACCACAGGGTGCAGGTCGTACTGACAGCTATCCTAAAGGGTTTTAGTAACCACAGGGTGCAGGTCGTAGAGATAGCTATCCTAAAGGGTTTTAGTAACCACAGGGTGCAGGTCGTAGAGACAGCTATCCTAAAGGGTTTTAGTAACCACAGGGTGCAGGTCGTACTGACAGCTATCCTAAAGGGTTTTAGTAACCACAGGATGCAGGTCGTACTGACAGCTATCCTAAAGGGTTTTAGTAACCACAGGGTGCAGGTCGTACTGACAGCTATCCTAAAGGGTTTTAGTAACCACAGGATGCAGGTCGTACTGACAGCTATCCTAAAGGGTTTTAGTAACCACAGGATGCAGGTCGTAGAGACAGCTATCCTAAAGGGTTTTAGTAACCACAGGATGCAGGTCGTAGAGACAGCTATCCTAAAGGGTTTTAGTAACCACAGGATGCAGGTCGTAGAGACAGCTATATTCCCTTTAAATTCTGTACTGATCTTAACGTTTTAAGGATATTTAATATTGGAAATCAAAACAATAAACAAACAGAATCATACGGTCAACAAAAGAAACCCGAGCTCAGTTCACCCCATTGTGCTGCTACCAACCCTCCATATACACCTGGTGCCCTACACACACCTGGTGCTCTACACACACCTGGCGCTCTACACACACCTGGTGCCCTACACACACCTGGTGCTCTACACACACCTGGCGCTCTACACACACCTGGTGCCCTACACACACCTCGTGCCCTACGCCCTACACACCCACCTGGTGCCCTACACACATCTGGTGCTCTACACACCCCACTGACCCTTAGCCTCATCAACGAGCCCCCCCCCACTGACCCTCAGCCTCATCAACGAGCCCCCCCCCCACTGACCCTCTGCCTCATCAACGACCCCCCCCCACTGACCCTCAGCCTCATCAACAAGCCCCCCCCAATAACCCTCAGCCCCCCCACTGACCCTCAGCAACGAGCCCTCCCCACCGACCCTCAGCCTCATCAATGAGCCCCCCCCCACCGACCCTCAGCCTCATCAACAAGCCCCCCCCCACTGACCCTCAGCCTCATCAACGAGCCCCCCCCACTAACCCTCAGTCTCATCAACGAGCCCCCCCCCACTGACCCTCAGCATCATCAACGAGCCCCCCCCCACTGACCCTCAGCTTCATCAACGAGCCCCCCCCACTGACCCTCAGCCTCATCAACGAGCCCCCCCCACTGACCCTCAGCCTCATCAACGAGCCCCCCCCACTGACCCTCAGCCTCATCAACGAGCCCCCCCCCACTGACCCTCAGCCTCCTAAACGAGCCCCCCCCCCCACTGACCCTCAGCCTCATCAACGAGCCCCCCCCCCGAGCCTCATCAAGGAGAATATGAAAGCCTTGTCCCCTCTATGGTCTTCAGTGTTGCTAACGTAGCTCTCTATGGTCTTCAGTGTTGCTAACGTAGCTCTCTATGGTCTTCAGTGTTGCTAACGTAGCTCTCTATGGTCTTCAGTGTTGCTAACGTAGCTCTCTATGGTCTTCAGTGTTGCTAACGTAGAGACTCTTCTTTCAGAAGAAACCACACAAGAAATCTCAAATGTTTTTTTGACTTTAGTTTATTATTAAACAACTTCGTTATCTCGATGCTCTCGGAAATATTCAACAGTAAAGATAAACAATAACTTGTACAGGAAGTGATGAATGATGGGTAACGAGTTCAGGGTCTGCAAGAAAAACGCTTTAAGATCCTTTAAACCGAACATCTGGACTCTTCTCCAGGTGTTAAACTCAGTCTGTCTCCAGGTGTTAAACTCAGTCTGTCTCCAGTTGTTAAACTCAGGTGTTAAACTCAGTCTCCAGGTGTTAAACTCAGTCTCCAGGTGTTAAACTCAGTCTGTCTCCAGGTGTTAAACTCAGTCTGTCTCCAGGTGTTAAACTCAGTCTCCAGGTGTTAAACTCTGTCTCCAGGTGTTAAACTCAGTCTCCAGGTGTTAAACTCAGTCTCCAGGTGTTAAACTCTGTCTCCAGGTGTTAAACTCAGTCTCCAGGTGTTAAACTCTGTCTCCAGGTGTTAAACTCTGTCTCCAGGTGTGTCTGCTCGTCACAGCTGGATGAAGTCGGTGTTTGCTGCTTCCTGTCGCGTCTCCCCCACTCTCTCCGTCTGTCTCTCCCCCACTCTCTCGCCCACTCCCCCCCCCAGTGTCTCCCTCTCGGCGGCGTGCACCTTCATGTGCGAGTCCACGGAGCGTTTCTCCTGGTAGCTCTTCCCACAGAGGGAGCAGCTGTAGGGTTTCTCCCCCGTGTGCGTCAGCATGTGTCTCTTCAGGTCGATCTTCTGCACGAAGCCTTTGCTGCACAGCGAGCAGCCGAAGGGTTTCTCCTTCTTGTGGAAGCGCTCGTGTGTCTCCAGAGAAATCTTCTGCCGGAAGCGTTTCCCGCAGAGGCTGCAGATGAAGGGCTTCTCTCCCGTGTGGATCCTCGAGTGCGAGTCCAGGTTCCCGATCTGCCGGAAGCTCTTCCCACAGACCCTGCAGGTGTAGGGTTTCTCCCCGGTGTGGATCCTCTTGTGCACATCCAGGTGTTGGCTCATGGTGAACTTCTTGCCGCAGACATCGCAGGCGTAGATGCGGGGTTTCCCCCCCGTGTGGCTCTTGATGTGTCTCTTCAGGACCGTGTTCTCCACGAAGGTCTTCCCGCAGAACTCGCAGATGTACGGCCGCTCGCCGGCGTGCAGCTTCATGTGTCTCTCCAGAGAGCCTTTCCTGGGGAAGTCTTTCCCGCAGTCTGAGCAGCTGAAGGGCTTCTGTCCCGAGTGAGTCCTCATGTGGATCTCCATGTCCCTGAAGGCCATGCCGCAGATGTCGCAGATCTTGCTGGTCTTCCTGTGGCTCTGGATGTGGATCTGCAGACTCTCCGGGGTCTCCGAGGTCTCGCCGCAGACCCCACAGAGCCCCGGGGTTTCGTGGAGGTGAGTCTCTGCGTGACGCATGAAGTTCCCCTTGTTGTGGAAGGCGCTGCCGCAGACCCTGCAGCGGTGAGAGGGCGTGAGACTGGGCTTCAGACTGGGCTTCCTGCTGGGGCTCTGGACCGGCGGACCGCGGGCCTCGTGGCTCAGGCGGTGCCGCCTCAGCTCGGCGCTCTTACTGAACGCAGCCTCGCAGACGGAGCAGCTAAAGGGTTTCTCTCCAATCTTCTCAACATCAACATGAACCTGCATGTGTCGCTCCAGAGATGCGGCTTGGCTGAACTGCTTCCTGCAGGCGGAGCATCCGAAGGGTTTCTCCTCGCTGTGAGTGCGCATGTGAGTCACCATGTTGCCCTTCTGGTTGAAGTCCTTCCCGCAGACGGAGCATCTGAAGGGTTTCTCTCCGGTGTGCAGCCGGCGGTGCGTCTCCTGCGCTCGGATCGAAGGGAACTTCTTCCCGCAGACGTCGCAGGTTCTGCTCCGGTCCCGGTGCGTCTGCAGGTGGACCTTCAGCCCGGCGCTGGACTCTGAGCCCGCTCCACAGAGACCACAGAGCCACGGCGCCTCCTTCAGGTGAGACTCAGCGTGCTTCATCAGGAACCCTTTCCTGTCAAACGACTTCCCGCAGACTCTGCAGCAGAGAGACGCCTCTTCCTCCTCCCCCTCTTCCTCTTCCTCCTCCCCCTCTTCAGCCTCTTCATCCTCCCCTTCCTCCCCGGGGGCCGGGTGGAGGTCCGGCTCAGGTCCTGGTTCTGGTCTGCAGGAGGTTCCGGGTTCCACTGAGACACTCAGCTGATCTCCAGAGACAGATAACGCTGCAGAGACAGAGACACACGTTAATTAGGGCTGTCAGTCGATTAAAATATTTAATCGCGATTAATCGCGTGATGTCCATAGTTAAAGGTAGGGTAGGTACGTTTGAGAAACCGGCTCGAGATCGCTAGAATTTGAAAATACACAACCGGAAAAAATCTGCCACTTCCTTACAGAGCCCCTCCTCCAACACACACGAACGCGCACATGACCAATGAGGGCACGAGATAAGTTTGTGCACAGATGGAAGGCTGACAGGCAGGTAGGCCATCCAGTTATTTTAGCCGGGCCGGCTCAGATGATTGGTCGTGCTTTTTACAGTACCACGGCTTCCACAGATTAAATTCTTTTTATGGATTCTTTGTCAAAGCACTTCAGATATTCATTGCTATCAGGATGTTAAGAGCATTCCATGGAATATAACAAAAAGTGTATCTCGAGCCGGTTTCTCAAACTTACCTACCCCACCTTTAATCGCACATTTTTTATCTGTTCTAAATGCACCTTAGAGGAATATTTATTTATTTATTTATATGTTTACAGTTGTTGGCGAAATGCCGCTGCTCTGTCTTCATAACAGTCAAAGCATGAACTGAAGTTTCCACTGTGGGTCAAAATAATGCGCTGTGATGTGCAGTCGACACGTTGGATGCGATCCGAATGATCTAACGCAGCCCCTCGTCCTCCACCATCCAACTAACAACAACAACAACGTGAAGCCTTTGGGCTCTGAAACTACGGGGCGGGCCGAGGACAAATACACATGCGTTAATCGAACGTTAAAATAATTTGTGGCGTTGAAAATGTTTTGCATTAACTCGTTATTAACGCGTTAACTTGACAGCCCTAGTTTTAATATATTATATATATGTGTACATGCAGCTGGACAGTGAGACCCTGAATGCTCTGAGCCTCACACCTGGAACCAAACGCACCTGGAACCACACACACCTGGAACCAAACACACCTGGAACCAAACACACCTGGAACCACACACACCTGGAACCACACACACCTGGAACCACACACACCTGGAACCAAGCACACCTGAGACCACACACACCTGGAACCACACACACCTGGACCCAAACACACCTGAGACCACACACACCTGAGACCACACACACCTGGAACCACACACACCTGGACCCAAACACACCTGAGACCACACACACCTGGAACCACACACACCTGAGACCACACACACCGGGAACCAAACACACCTGGAACCAGGGCTCGAGCTTAAGGACGTCCCGTCGTCGGAAGAAATAGGGTCGGGGAGGATAAAAAATAATTTTGGGACGAGAGTTAAAATAAAAATACCCTGCTAACTCGAATACAAATGGCGATGAAAATGAAACTGACTGCACGTTTTGTGTAGCACACAGTTATTAAACCTCCTTGTCAACATAAACACACAAAACATTTAGCAAACTGCGACACACACACACACACACACACACACACACACACACACACACACACACACACACACACACACACACACACACACACACACACACACACACACACACACACACACACACACACACACACACACACACACACACACACACACACACACACACACACACACACACACACACACACACACACACACACACACACACACACACACACACACACACACACACACACACACACACACACATGTACTGAGTGTGTGTATTTGGCGGGTTGAGTGTGTACACTGGCATCCCGTGGATGAATTCTGCAATTCTTTACATCAGGAAAACGCACAGCAGAACCCTGGAGCGTCTCCTCTTCATCCCCCGTGGGTAATAGGGCTGAGATGAGAACTCTCCATCGTATAGTCCTCAGCAATATGCTGTACCTCTCCCCATGTAGGGATGGGTACCTCTCCCCATGTAGGGATGGGTACCGAGCCCCGGTATTAAACGGGCCTCGGGCCGGAATTATTAAAGACAGTGGTACCGTTAAGCTCTGACGTTATCTGACTTTTTATCGGTACTGGAGACATTTAAAACATACTTCATATGTACTGTATTAAAACATACTTCATATGTACTGTATTAAAACATACTTCATATGTACTGTTTTAAAACATACTTCATGTGTACTGTATTAAAACATACTTCATATGTACTGTTTTAAAACATACTTCATATGTACTGTTTTAAAACATACTTCATGTGTACTGTTTTAAAACATACTTCATGTGTACTGTATTAAAACATACTTCATGTGTATTGTATTAAAACATACTTCATATGTACTGTATTAAAACATACTTCATGTGTACTGTATTCAAACATACTTCATATGTACTGTATTAAAACATACTTCATGTGTACTGTATTAAAACATACTTCATGTGTACTGTATTAAAACATACTTCATATGTACTGTATTAAAACATACTTCATGTGTACTGTATTCAAACATACTTCATATGTACTGTATTAAAACATACTTCATGTGTACTGTATTAAAACATACTTCATATGTACTGTATTAAAACATACTTCATGTCATGTGTACTGTATTAAAACATACTTCATGTGTACTGTATTAAAACATACTTCATATGTACTGTATTAAAACATACTTCATGTGTACTGTATTAAAACATACTTCATGTGTACTGTATTAAAACATACTTCATATGTACTGTATTAAAACATACTTCATGTGTACTGTATTAAAACATACTTCATATGTACTGTATTAAAACATACTTCATATGTACTGTATTAAAACATACTTCATGTGTACTGTATTAAAACATACTTCATGTGTACTGTATTAAAACATACTTCATATGTACTGTATTAAAACATACTTCATTGTACTGTATTCAAAACATACTTCATATGTACTGTATTAAAACATACTTCATAGTGTACTGTATTAAAACATACTTCATGTGTACTGTATTAAAACATACTTCATATGTACTGTATTAAAACATACTTCATGTGTACTGTATTAAAACATACTTCATGTGTACTGTATTAAAACATACTTCATGTGTACTGTATTAAAACATACTTCATGTGTATTACTGCTACATGAACATTATATTGCAGTTTTAGTTTCCCCAACTCTGTTTCTAATATGCAATAAGACTACAAAATGCGTCTATGATGTATTTTCGATCTTTCCAATCCAGACGAGAGCTCTCTCTCCCGTCTGTGTGCGAGGGGGCGGGCGGTTTGTAAAGGTCTCCTGACTGTGTTACAGACTGTCATCCTGATTAGTGGTTACTCTGTCTTCTGTCTTCTGTCTTCAGGACAGAGTGTTGGATGTTTTTGTCAATCGGATGGGACTTGATTCAATATTAGAGTAACTTTCTCATTTGTGTGTTTTAAAAAATATATTTGGCCTTTGTTTCTGTGTTTGACTGATTTACTCAAATAAAAGGTTGATTAATTATCATCTAATGATTTGTATGATGTTTTATTTATGTTAAAGGTCACTTTGAATGATTTTAACTAATGATAATGTAGAAAAACATTTTAAATATAACAAAAATATTTTTAAATTCAGGGACGGTCCACATTAAAGGTAGGGTAGGTAAGTTTGAGAAACCGGCTCGAGATCGCTAGAATTTGAAAATACACAACCGGAGAAAATCTGCCACTTCCTTACAGAGCCCCTCCTCCAACACACACGAACGCGCACATGACCAATGAGGGCACGAGATAAGTTTGTGCACAGATGGAAGGCTGACAGGCAGGTAGGCCATCCAGTTATTTTAGCCGGGCCGGCTAAAATGATTGGTCGTACTTTTTACAGTATTACAGCTTCCACAGATGACATTTTTTTATGGATTCTTTGTCAAAACACTTAAGATATTCATTGCTATCGGGATGTTAAGAGCATTCCATGGAATATAACAAAAAGTGTATCGCGAGCCGGTTTCTCAAACTTACCTACCCCTACCTTTAATTTCGGGACGGCTTATGGCGCGTTTCCACTACACGGCCTCGCTCGGCCCCGCTCGGTATGGCTGGGCCTCGTTAGGACTGGCTCACTTTATGGCGCATTTCCATTACAGTTTAGGAACTGGGGTAGTATCTATAGTAACGCAGTGTAGGCGGAGCCGTGACGTGATCTTCAATGAGAACCCCAGAAAAACAACACAGCCGTTAGCTGTTAGCACTCAGAGCTCACAGCTCCTCAT
Source organism: Trematomus bernacchii (assembly GCF_902827165.1). NCBI lineage: Eukaryota > Metazoa > Chordata > Actinopteri > Perciformes > Nototheniidae > Trematomus > Trematomus bernacchii. Next base: position 60,829 of record NW_022987564.1, read on the forward strand.
ATCTGTTCAGAAACTAGACAAAAGTTAAACAAGTACAAACCACAGACTGCCTGTGTCATGGTGAATACAGTCGCTGCTTTATTTATGTCTGTATAGGCCGTTGTTGTGAGTGTGGACGGTCGGAGCATATACTGCGTTAGCTTAGCCAATCTCCATTTAGAAAACACGCATTTTAAAAGGTTTTTCGCCTGCCGTCTGTCTGCAGACTTGACAAAGCATTAATTCATGGTTTTTACTAACCGGTATCAGTATGTTGTTACTTCGGCATCATTTTGAAACGTGTATTACTATTAAATCACGGTCAAATATGTCCATCTTGTTGTAGTTGTAGCCCCCTTGCCAGCGATGCTCTCTCTAGTTTAGCATACTCAGCCTGACTCAGCCTCGTTGTCTCTGGCCCTAGACCCGCGATTTTATGAGGCCAGAAAAACTGTGAATTAGGACCCGCCGGCCGGTACTAGGCCAAGTGGAAACGCAACCAAAGACGGGCCGCTGACGTCACAGCCCTCTTAAACCGTGCTCCGCGCTGTAGTGGAAACGCGCTATTAGATTGTATTTCGGGACGGTTCCGGGAGGATGGTGAAAAAAGTTAGTCGAGAGCCCTGCCTGGAACCAAACACACCTGGAACCAAACACACCTGGAACCACACACAGCTGGAACCACACACAGCTGGAACCAAACACACCTGGAGCCACACACACCTGGAACCACACACACCTGGAACCAAACACACCTGGAACCACACACACCCACACAGACAAGAAGAGTATGTGACGGACAAGAAGGCCCAATCCCAAACCACTCCCTCGACCCTACCCCTCCGTGACGGAGTGAACTCCGTCTGTAGCCACACTCGCAGCTGAATGAGGCTCCCTCCTGTCAGATGGAGGGAGTAAATACAGCGGCAAGCTTTGGGACAAACTCCCCTCTCTCCGGCAGAAACAGGAAATGCCGCAACTGTATGTAACAACGGTTTCAAATCAGCATCTCTTAGACAAAAAATGTAAATTAAGAACTCAAATAAAACTCCAAACATCTTTCATTGTGTTACTTTTTTGTAAAGCTCTTTTAGTTTTAAACCTGATGTTTATAAGCTTCTTAGTTTTTGCAACAGTCTGTAAATATACACAACTTTATAATAAAATGCACACATTAACCTTTTTCTAGACTAAACACAGGTATGATCCTAAGTTAAAAAAATATGAGGTTATCATGAGGTTGTTAACATCGCAATTTATCAGTGGATGTTTGCTGGAACTACTTGTCAACAGCGTGTTTCCTGACGGACACACACAGCGTTGGGCATGTAAACAAATGCATAATGCTGCGCTATACTTTGTGGCCTCACCCGGTTGCATAGTGACGCTTATTGTTGAGGTGTCTTTTAATAAGCAGGTAGTCATATCATTAGCTAGAACTAGCTATCGATATCGATATGGACATAAACACGAGTGAAGTCTAATCTGACGGGAGAGAGAGATCAGCTGCTGCTGACGAGTCGACACGCATCTCTGCATGATCACATGCAGCGGTGAGCGGAGCAAAACACACTTCAGGTTAGAACATCACACGTAGCTATTTTAAAAACTACCTAAACTAGTTATAGATATGTTTAGTTTTACTGTCGGGTCACTCATTACTGGATCAGCGAGCTGCATGATACTGGCGGGCTGTCAGGAGAGGGAGAGAGCGCTCCGTTTATTATTCCCGTGTTTTTGTAAATTACTGTACACTTTTGAATAATGTAGTTGATCTACTATAATTAGTTTGTTTAATATCGAATCATATCAATTTGTTTTCCGGTATTTACCGGCTAACGGAAACACACACACACACACACACACACACACACACACATCTGTAGACTTGGTATGTCTTAAATGTCCGGTTAGGATGTATTAGAACGAAATCTAAAATGAAAATTGTAAATAAGCCATCTGTATGTAAAAAACCACCTGTATGTAAATTGTAAATAAGCCATCTGTATGTCAAATATGTCTTATATGTCTTAAATGATATGATGAATTGGAAATGGGGGGACCCTGATGTAAACAAGACGAAAGTCTTTCTCTGGTCTGCATCCCCTTAACAATTGTATGTTTTGAGCTGTACTGTACTGTACCCAATATACAAGCTGTTAATAAACTTTTCAATCAATCAATCAATCAATCAATCACACACACACACACACACACACACACACACACACACACACACACACACACACACACACACACACACACACACACACACACACACACACACACACACACACACACACACACACACACACACACACACACACACACACACACACACACACACACAATAACGTTAATAAGTAAGTATTGTTACTTTGACCCGGAGCGGTGCCTGGAGGTCCCTCCGGTCCTCTGGAGGATCTGAACCCGGAGAAGATGATCTCCACAGCGGCGGTGATTCTCTCCGTGACCCGCTGCTTCAGCTCCTGCAGCACGGGCTCCTCCAGCAGCACGGGCTCCTCCAGCAGCACACGCTCCTCCAGCAGCACGCGCTCCTCCAGCAGCAGCAGCACCTCCGCAGCGACCGCAGAGAGCGCGTGCTGCACCAGAGCCCGCAGGGACCGAGTCTCATCGGGGGTCCTGGATCCGGTCCTGGTTCTGCGGGTCCGGGTCCCGGTGCTCCTAGTCTCCTCGCGGGTCCCGGTGCTCCGGGTCTGATCAGTTTTCCTGCTGGTCCCGGATCTGCAGCGTCTCTTGGACATGTTGTTGTTGTTGTCTCGTCTCGGAACAAAGAGAGGATGTAAACACTGCGAGAGCACTTCCGGGTTCCAAGCACAGCGTGTTTACGTCAGACGTAAACGTGCCTACGTCAGGACTTTACGTTGCCTGCTGCGTCAGACCACAGATCTGTTAAAAGGGCCCCATTCCAAACCGCAGAGAACACTTCAGCAGGGTCTGATAGATATATATGAATACACAAATATATAAATATATAAATATCTGAATACACAAATATATAAATATCAGAATATATAAATATATAAATATTAGTGACCTGGTGTTAGAACAAAATGACTTCATTAAAAAAAAGCTTATTTAAAAAAAATATTATTTTAGATATCTAACACATGTTTTACTGAGTTCCAATGTTCCTCTGTTGGTTCAGCCAAGTGCTGAGACAGTTTACTGACCACAACACCTATATCTGGTCTAGTACATGTGGACAAGTAAATTAAACTTCCCACTGCCTCTCTGTATTTAGTTGGGTCTGTCCATTTTTCAGAATCATCTGTTTGTTGAAGTTTCGGCTCACATGGGGTCCCCCTGGCCTTGCAATCCTGCATTTCGAACCTCTCTAGGATTTTGCCTATATATTTCTTTTGAGACATTTTAACTTCACCTTCTGTTTGGTAAAAATCAATTCCCAGGAAATGTTTCAACTTTCCCAGGTCCTTCATTTTAAACCTGTCAGAAAGCATAATCTTTGCATACATTTTTGTTGCTTGCTGCTATGATCAGATCGTCAACCCATACAATCATGATGACCTTTTCATCATGTTTCTCTCTTGTATACACACAATGATCAGCTGGATTCTGTATGAAACCATTCTCACTCAGACATGTGTGTAATATAGCATTCCAGTTTCTACCTGATTGCTTAAGGCCATAGAGAGACTTTTGTAACTTACAAACTAGGTTTTCCCCGGTTATTGACTTTTCTTCATAGCCTTCTGGTTGCTCCATATAGATTTCACAATCAATGGGTGCATGCAAATAGGCTGTCTTAACGTCCATCTGGTGTAAAATGAGTCCCTCTTGTGCTGCTTTCTGCACGAGTACTCTTACACTTGTCATATCAGCTGTGGGAGAAAATGTCTCTTTGTAGTCTGTTCCTGGTTTTTGACTGTAGCCTTTTGCTACAAATCTTGCCTTGTATTTATCTGATCCATCAATGTCACCTTTGAGTGCATAGACCCATCTTCCCCCCACTGCCTTTTTACCTGGTGGCAACTGGGTGAGGTGCAGTGGCGGCGCCAGAGCATTTTTGTTGGGTAATCTATGGTAGGGCTAACCCATACAGTGGTGGGGCTCAAGTCAGTATTTGCAATGTAATTACATACACGCTATATCGCCCCCCTTGACAGTGAAACGCCACGCGTGAGGTTTAGATTATTTCCCTGTCTCAATCAAAATGGAACTGTATGAAATAAAACGGCACATTTGTCTTGTAGTAAATAAAAAGGGATCACTGTGAACGTGACGTATGATAGTACACGTTGAAGATCCAATGGGGATACTGAATGGCGGTTTCGATTGATCTCAATCAATAAGGCATGACGCAGATCCAACGTTGCGTTGCTCTGATTGGCTGTAGGTCAGGTCTATTCAAATTGCATTCGGAGGCATTTTGATCTGACCGCAGCCGCGCTGATATTATAACGCCAGAGAATTTCCACACCTTTAGTGTATAAAACTCCCCCACTACTTAGACTATTCCTTGCACCCCTCTTATAGCATAAGCCCGAATGGTCTCAACCATATTGCATCAGTAACGTGCACTTGTTGTTACAGCAGGATCAGTTTGTGTGCTGTGGACACGACCCGTATATTTTCGCAATCCGTGTTCTCAACATTTAGCATTTCGCTTATTATTTAATTGAATTTGCATCACTTTTCATGGTGGGGCTAAGGTGGGGCTAAGCCATTTCTTGGTATGGCTGTAGCCTACCCCAGCCATACCCTGGCGCCGCCACTGGTGAGGTGGAAGGTCTGGTTCTCCTCCAGAGATCGCATCTCCTCGTCCATGGCATTCTTCCACTGCCTTGACTTTGCCGACACTATGGCATCATTGTAGGTTTGAGGGATATCACAGACTGCTCTGTAGCAAAAGTCCATGCATGTTTGTGCTTTGTCCTCTGCATCCTCAGTCTCAAAATCCTGTAGATGAGTTGGTCTCCTTTTGTTTCTCCGTGGATACCTTTTGGTTACAGTCTCTGTGGCTTTACTCGGCTGTGTACATTCAGTCTCTTCAAGTAAAGTCTCAGGCACACAAATCTGAATACCATGACTTGATACATTTTCCACATGTATATCATTGCCTATGGCCCTGGAGTGTGCATCCTCATGACCACATTCTATGTGTGATTCAGATGTTTGTGTTTCCTTTTCTTTTGCGCTTTTGGTTGTGAATTTCCCCAACCTGTGCTTTTGCACCCTCTCTGTTTCTGGGTAATACACCAGATAAGCTGGGCTGTTTTTATCATAGCCAATGAAAACCCCTTGCTCACATCTAGAGTCTAGCTTCCCTTTTTCTTGTTTGTAAGCAAAACATGTTGTACCAAATGTTTGCAGTTTGGATACATTTGGCTCTTTGCCTGTGAACAACTCGTATGGCGTTTTCTTTGTGCGCCTGCTGTAGCACCTGTTTCTTACAAAAGCTGCAGTCTGCATAGCGTAGTTCCATAGCTTGTCTGGTAACCCACTCTCTATCAATAAGCATCTGCTCATATCATAGAGAGTTCGCCAGCTTCTCTCTGCTGTACCATTTTGGTGTGGTGAATAGGGTGCAGACGTTTCATGTCTAATCCTATTTTTAGTTAAGAGTGCCTGAAAGTCTCGGCTTGTAAACTCAGTGCCGTTGTCTGAACGAATACACTTGACTTCTCCATAAGGTGCTATGTCTGCCAAGAACCTTTCTGTGGCTTGCACTGTATCACTTTTTGACTTCAGAAAATATACCATCACGGTGCCTGAATAGTCATCTGTAAATGACTGTGCATATCTGTGGCCTTCTCTGCTCAGTGTTGACATGGGACCAGTTAAATCAGTATGTACTAGCTCTAAGGGTTTCTCAGCCTTTCTGTCTGGCTCCCTATTTCTAGTCTGTGGGAATTCCCTGTGTACACACTTCACATAACTGAGTAGGCTTAACTGCTGTTCCTTTTATCTCCATGCCTGTCACTACACTTTGTAATTTCTGTACATCTTCATAGTTGCAATGACCCAAAATCTCATGCCAAGTTTGCATATCATGACACCCTTTACATTTTTCAACATTCTCTGTAACAGTTGGCAAGTAATACAAATGTCCACTCTCGTGGAGGTCAAATCTGCTACTGTCCTTGGTAACCATATGGCTTTCTCCTTTCTTGAAGGTGATTGTCGCTCCTCCATTTGCCGCTCTTGCCACAGAGAAGATGTCATGTGGGTATGAAGGTATGTACAGTGTATCCCGTAGCTCTGCTCTGTGCTGTCGTCCAGTTGTCTAGCAGATACACGATCGCTGTTCATCTGCGTTGTGCTATTCTGCTGCATTTGGTCCCGTCAGCTAACTCCACTGAATGTGTCCCTGAAAGGAATGAGTCATCAAAGCTGTCAAACTTTTCAATATCGTTCACGATGTGGGATGTTGCTCCAGCGTCCACCATGATGCCTCTCATCTCTACGTTGTCTGGAGGTCTCCCGCTCTTCGTGTGCTTTGCCTTGAAGAATTAGTCTTGTTTGCTGTTTTCCTCCTCTGACACCATCTTGTCCCCTTTTTTCTTGCACAGGGATTCTTCGTGTTATTTTTGCAGTAACCACACCACACTTTTCTGTAACATGTTCTTGCCTTATGCCCTCTTATTCCACATTTGTAGCATATAACGTTAGCATCTTCTTCTTTTCTATTGTTAGCAGACACTCTGCTTTGTCGAACATTAGTTTTCATCACGTTATCTGTGGTTTCTTTATCTTACATTTTTCTGCCTCTTCGTATACACGCAGTCTCCTTTTAAAGTCTATGAATGTAACGTTATCTTCATTCTGCGTTACATGAACAGCCAGTGGCTTAAAGGTGTCTGGTAGTCCTCCTATTATCATGGCGATTATGAGTCCGTCGCTCATGGTCTCACCCGTTTCCCTCGAAGCCGTGATAATGTTCTCCGCCCGTATAAGGTAGTCGGTAACACTTTCGCTGTTTGTCATGTGTAGCTTGGTCAACGACGTGTAGAGGTTTATTATCCGTGGTTTACTTTTTCCAGAATAATGTTCTTTCAATATTCTTAGAGCCTTCCTGCCATCATCAGCGGCATCGTGTCTTATCAGTGATAGGCTTTTATCATCTATCAGTCTTATTAGCTCAGCATAGCAATCAGCATTCTTTTTCCTGTCTTCTGCTAGCTGTTCAGGACTGTTTCCAGTGGGTTCATGGAGAACAGTTTCTTTTAATTTCAGGATATGTAGGCAGCCTAAGAATCTTGTTTCCCAAAGGTCATACTTATCGTCGGTTCCATCGAACAAAAGCTGTGGCGCGAAAACTCCCGTTGCTCTGCTTGCCATCTTGTTAGCACAGCGATTAGCTTGCTAAACTAGCTTGTTAGCATTGGGTTCTCACGTAATACGTCACGTGTAATAACTTCCGCCACTTCTTTACTTATTGGTCCACATAGTTTGAAGAAGTTCCGTGTAATACTTCGCGTTACACTTCTTCCGGAAAACTAACATGAGTCCAATTTGCCTGGGCCCATAACCTGTTGAGCTAATAAAGTATGCGCAGTAATTTTTCTTCTCTCATCCATTTATTCAGGCCATGAACCAGCAGTGCTGCGTAATCAACATGATACATATAGCGCTCCGTGCTTATCATGCTTATGACGTCACAACGGGACGTACCATTAAACATGGAGTAAGGGTGCTATTACAAAATAATACTTAACAACAACGTTTTGAACCTCACTCTTTATTTCGTTATTGAACATTAAAACAAATGACATTTTGAATGAATATATTTTTAGTCTTCCTTCTCCTCCTTTTCTTCACAGACGTCTTTCTCCTGGAAACATACAATCATTAATGTCTCTGTTATTCTGAATCAGTGTGTGTGTGTGTGTGTGTGTGTGTGTGTGTGTGTGTGTGTGTGTGTGTGTGTGTGTGTGTGTGTGTGTGTGTGTGTGTGTGTGTGTGTGTGTGTGTGTGTGTGTGTGTGTGGTGTATATGTGTGTTTGTGTGTGTGTATGTGTGTGTGTTTGTGTGTGTGTATGTGTGTGTATGTGTGTGTGTGTGTGTGTATGTGTGTGTGTGTATATGTGTGTGTGTGTTTGTGTGTGTCTCTGTGTATGTGTGTGTGTATGTGTGTGTGTATGTGTGTGTGTGTATGTGTGTGTATGTGTGTATGTATGTGTATGTGTGTGTGTGTATGTGTGTGTGTGTATGTGTGTGTGTGTGTTTGTGTGTGTGTATGTGTGTATGTGTGTGTGTGTGTATGTGTGTATGTGTGTTTGTGTGTGTGTGTGTGTGTATGTGTGTGTGTATGTGTGTATGTATGTGTATGTGTGTGTGTGTGTGTGTGTATGTGTATGTGTGTGTGTGTGTTGTGTGTGTGTGTGTATGTGTGTGTGTGTGTGTGTGTGTGTGTGTGTATGTGTGTGTGTGTGTGTATGTATGTGCATGTGTTTGTGTGTGTGTGTGTGTCTCACCCCCCCCCTCTCGGTGAGGCTGTAGAAGTGTGTCTCCGCCCGGCTGATCAGCTGTTCAGGACTCTCCTCTCCGTCCTGCCCCCCCCCCCTCCTCCTCAGAGCGGCTCTTCTCCTTCAGACGGACCCCCCCCCCCTCCTCCTCAGAGCGGCTCTTCTCCTTCAGACGCACCTCCCTCTGCCGGGCCTCCAGAACTCTCTCCCTCTTGGTCTCCCGCTCCAGCATCTGAGGTGGGGGGCGGGGGGGGGGACACAAATTAATACAGAGGTCGTGAAGACCCTAAAGTAAACAATCCAAACAAACAGCCCCTAAACAGGGAAGAGCACAGGCAGAGGGTCTGAAATCCTGACAGTGGGTAGGGTTCTATTTTCATTATATATACAGTGCCTTGCGAAAGTATTCACCCCCCTTGCCATTTTTCCTATTTTCTTGCATTAAAACCAAAAATAATATAATATTTTTGGGGGGGCAAGACCCCACACAAAGTCAGTCAAAATTGGTGAAGTGAAAGAAAAAAAGAGCACGTTTTAAAACATAACAAAAAATGTCAAACTGAAAAGTGGTGTGTGCATGTGTATTCACCCCCTTTGCTATTTAGCCCAAACAAAGACCTTCAGAGTCACACAGTTATTTAAATAAAGTTCACCTGTGTTAAATCAAGTGCCTCATTATCTCTAATTATTATATTAATTAATTATCATTATACAACTGTTGTCGAAGGCCTCCGTCTTCCATACCACAGCAAGTGGCCTTTCTAAGCAAGAACACAACACCATGAAGACTAAAGAGCTCTCCAAACAGGTCAGGGACAAAGTTGTGGGAAAGTATGAGACAGGGTTGGGTTATAAAAACATCTCACAAACTTTGAACATCACGAAGCACCATTAAATCCATTATTTTAAAATGGAAAAGATATGCCACGACAACAAACCTGCCAAGAGAGGGCCGCCCACCAAAACTCTCACACCGTGCAAGGAGAGCATTGATCAGGCAACAAAGAGGCCGAGGGTAACCCTGAAGGAGCTGGTAATCTCCACAGCAGAGAGAGGAGAATCTGTACATAGGACCACAGTAAGCCGTACACTCCACAGAGCAGGGCTTTATGGAAGAGTCGCAAAACAAAATAAGAAAACATGTTTGGAGTTCTCCAAAAGGCATGTGGAAGATTCCCCAAACATGTGGAAGAAGGTCCTGTGGTCGGATGAGACTAAAATTGAACTTTTTGGCCATCAAGGTAAACGCTATGTCTGGCGCAAACCCAACACCTGTGATCACCCTCAGAACACCATCCCCACAGTGAAGCAAGGTGGTGGCAGCATCATGTTGTGGAGATGTTTCTCATCGGCAGGGACTGGGAAGCTGGTCAAGATAGAAGGAGTGATGAATGGAGCTAAATACTTGAGGAAACTGTGTTTCAGTCTGCCAGAGATTTGAGGCTTGGGCAGAGGTTCACCTTCCAGCAGGACAATGACCCAAAGCATACTGCTAAAGCAACGCTAGAGTGGTTTAAGGGGAAACATGTAAACGTTTTGGAGTGGCCTAGTCAAAGCCCAGACCTTAATCCAATCGAAAATCTGTGGTATGACCTAAAGATGGCTGTACACGAGCGGAACCAGTCTAACCTAAAGGAGCTGGAGCAGTTTTGCCAAGAAGAATGGAAGCAAATCTCAGTGGAAAGATGTGCCAAGCTTATAGACACATACCCCAAGAGACTTGCAGCTGTTATTGCTGCAAAAGGTGGCTCTACAAAGTATTGACTTTAGGGGGGTGAATAGTTATGCACGCTCATGTTTTCTCTTTTTCATTATTATTTCTTGTTTGTTTCACAATAAAAAATATTTTTTGCATCTTCAAAGTTGTAGGCATGTTGTGTACATCAAATAATACAAATTCTCCAAAAATCTAATTAAATTAAATGTTTTAAAACAATGAAACAAGAAAAATGCCAAGGGGGGTGAATACTTTTGCACTCAGCCTATAATCAATGCAATAATAATGTAACCTGAGAAAAATAATAATAACAATAATATTAATATAATGTTAAAAATACAAATAATAATAATAATAATGATAAAGTGCAGTTCTCACAGCAGCCAGCAGGTTCTTGTCGTTGCTCTGATTGGTCCTCAGGCCGCTGCTCAGCTCCAGCAGAGAGGCTCCGCCCCCTTCACTGCCACACGCCAACAACCGCCCGTTGTCCTGGATACGCAGACTGTACAGAGCCTCGTCACACACCTGAGAACACACACACACACACACACACACACACACACACACACACACACACACACACACACACACACACACACACACACACACCTGAGAACACAGACCTTAACACAGTGGTTCCCAAACGGTGTGCCGCGGCACACTGGTGTGCCGTGAGGCAAGTCCGGGTGTGCCGTGGGATTTTGTGACAACCATACGTTATTATTGCAATATACAACTACACAAAAATAATTATTTTTTAATTTACTATATCAGTACTTTGTATGCACTCATTTCATAATACAGAGGCAAACTCTATACCTAAAAACAATTCTTTAAAAATAAATCCTCACAGAACCCCATATTTCGCTGTTAACGCAGTTGCAGGTGGGAATTATAAGACCGTGACACATCGAAGGCTGAAGGACAACATTAAAACAGAGAAACACGCAAGAGGGAAAATGGAGCGCTTTCTTGTGCGGAGCAAACCACCAACCACCAGTGCAGAGACTGCCGACAACCCACCACCAAAAGAAAAGAGGAAAAAAACTGTCAGCAGACAGTATCATGAAAGTTACCTGTCTTATGGCTTCAGTGGCGAGCGGCAGATTTTCCCTACAAATAGACGAATCTACTGACATAAGTGGGGCTGCCCAACTTCTGGCAAACGTCAGATATGTTGATGCTGACTCTATCAAAGAGACGTTTTTCTTCTGCTAAGAAATGGAAAGCCATACTACGGGAGAAGAAATATTGAGGGTAACTAATAACTATTTAAAAGAGAACAGTCTGACCTGGAATATGTGCGTCAGTCTTTGCACAGATTCTGCGGCAAGCATGAAAGGATTTATTGCTAAGGTGAGAGCACAAAATCCACATATCGTGACAAACCACTGCATTTTGCATAGAGAGGCATTAGTTGTCAAAACCATGGCCCCGGAGTTGACTGAGGTGCTGAATCAGGCTGTGCAGATGGTGAATTACATCAAATCAAGGCCCCTGAAATCTCGCCTCTTCTCCCAGCTGTGCGCCGAGATGGGAGCCGACCACCAAAGCCTGATCCTCCACAATTTTTTATTTTGTGACCTGTCTGGTTTAAATGAGTGTGTTGCTGCTTTGATGAAGCCTAATTTGATAAAGTTTCAAATTAATTTCTGAAATATTTCGTTAATAAATATTTCATGAGTAATATAGTTGTCTTTGTCACATTTTATTTGGCATTAGTAAATAATTATGCACATTTACAGATATTTTACATGATATGAGTGATAACACGTGTTATAAGGGCTATTTTGCACAATAGGTGTGCCTTGAGATTTTTACTTGTCCTTTGGTGTGTCCATTATGTCCCCATAAGGGAGGCGAGTCCGCACACACACCACTGCCTTAACACACACACACACACACACACCTGAGAACAAACACACACACCTGAGAACACACACACACACCTGAGAACACACACACACACACCTGAGAACACAGACACACACACCTGAGAACACACATCTGAGAACACACACACCTGAGAACACACACACACACCTGAGAACACACACACACACACACACACCTGAGAACACACACACACACACCTGAGAACACACACACACACCTGAGAACACACACACACACCTGAGAACACAGATCTGAGAACACAGACACACACACACCTGAGAACACACACACACACATCTGAGAACACACACACACACACACACACACACACACACCTGAGAACACACACACACACACACACACACACAACACACACACACACACACACACACACACACACACCTGAGAACACAGACACATACCTGAGAACACACACACACACACACCTGAGAACACAGACACACACACCTGAGAACACACACACACACCTGAGAACACAGACACACACACCTGAGAACACACATCTGAGAACACACACACCTGAGAACACACACACACCTGAAAACACACACACACACCTGAAAACACACACACACACAACACAGACACACACACCTGGGAACACACACACCTGAGAACACACACACACACACACACACACACATACACACACACACACACACATCTGAGAACACACACACACACACACACACACACACACACACACACACACACCTGAGAACACACACACACACACACACACACACACACACACACACACCTGAGAACACAGACACATACCTGAGAACACAGACACACACACCTGAGAACACACACACACACACCTGAGAACACACATCTGAGAACACACACACCTGAAAACACACACACACACCTGAAAACACACACACACACACACACACACACTCACCTGAGAACACAGACACACACACCTGGGAACACACACACCTGAGAACACACACACACACACACACACACATACACACACACACACACACACCTGAGAACCACACACCACACACACCACACACCACCACAACACACACACACACCACACACACACCTGAGAACACAGACACATACCTGAGAACACAGACACACACACCTGAGAACACACACACACCTGAGAACACAGACACACACACCTGAGAACACACACCTGGGAACACACACACCTGGGAACACACACACCTGAGAACACACACACACACACACACCTGAGAACACACACACACCTGAGAACACACACACACCTGAGAACACACACACACACCTGGCACACACACACACACACACACCCACACACACACACACCTGAGAACACACACACACACACACACACACAACAGATCACACACACAACACACAACACCCTGAGAACACTAGCACATCCTGAGAACACACACACACACAACACCTGAGAACACAGACACACCTACCTGTAGAAACACACCAACACACCTGAGAACACAGACAACACAAACACACACAACCTGAGAAACACAACATCTGAGAACACACACACCTGAGAACACACACACACCTGAAAACAACACTGAAAAAAAAAACAAACCAAAAAAAAAACACACTGAAAACACACACACACACACACACACAACACAGACACACACACCTGGGAACACACACACCTGAGAACACACACACACACACACACATACACACACACACACACACACATCTGAGAACACACACACACACACACACACACCTGAGAACACACACACACACACACACTGCACACAACTGGCACACACACACACACACCTGAGATAACACAGACACATAACCCTGAGAATAACAACAGACCACACACACCTGAAGAAACACCACACACACCTTGAGAACACAGAACACACAGCACCTGATAACAACACATCTGAGAACACCACACACCTGAGAACACACACACACACACACACACACACCTGAAACACACACACACACACACACTCACCTGAGAACACAGACACACACACCTGGGAACACACACACCTGAGAACACACACACACACACACACACATACACACATACACACACACACACACACACACACACACACACACACACACACACACACACACACACACACACACACACACACCTGAGAACACACACCTGAGAAGACACACAGACCTGAGAACACACACCTGAGAAAACGCACACACACATCTGAGAACACACACACACACACCTGAGAACACACACACACACACACACACACACACACACACACACACCTGAGAACACACACACACACCTGAGAACACACACACCTGAGAACACACACACACCTGAGAACACACACACACACACACACCTGAGAACACAGACCTGAGAACACAGACACACACACACCTGAGAACACACACACACACACACACACACACACACACACACACACACATGAGAACACACACACACACCTGAGAACACACACCTGAGAACACACACACACCCTGAGAACACACACACACACCTGAGAACACACACACACACACACCTGAGAACACACACACACACACACACACACACCTGAGAACACACACACACACCTGAGAACACACACACACACCTGAGAACACACACACACACCTGAGCACACACACACACACACACACACACACACTCACCTGAGAACACAGACACACACACCTGGGAACACACACACCTGAGAACACACACACACACACACACACACACACACACACACCTGAGAACACACACACCCACACCCACACACACACACACACACACACACACACACAC